>NC_066575.1:5450513-5543013 GCF_024679095.1 Eriocheir sinensis | reverse complement strand
CTTCCCTCCCCTTCCCTTCCTTTTCCTTCCCTTCCCTTCCTTTTCCTTCCCTTCCCTTCCCTTCCCTTCCCTTCCCTTCCCTATTTCCTTTCCTTCCCTTCCCTTCCCTCCCCTTCCCTTCCCGAAGCGTCCATTCATGTCACTTCATTTCCCAACGCCCCTCTTCCATTCCCTTCCTTTTCTTTCCATCTCATCCCTTCCCTTCTCGTCCTTCCCCTTCCCTTCCCTTCCCTTCTCTTTCATTCCCATTCCTTCTTGGCCCTTTCAACTCCTTCCCTTCTCCTCCCGTCTCATCTCATTCCTTCCCTTCCCTTTTCTTTCCTTTCCTTCACTTTAACTGTCTTCCTTTCCCTTCCCCTTCCCATTGTTTTCCTTCTCTCACCTTCCCATCTTGCTCCTTCGTTTCCTTCTCGTCTTTTCCCGTAACGTTCATTCATGCCCATTCCCTTCCCTTCCTTTCCATTCCTGTCCTGTCCCTTTCCTTCCTTTCCCTTCCCTTCCCTTCCTTTCCATTCCTGTCCTGTCCCTTTCCTTCCTTTCCCTTCCCTTCCCATCCTTCCTTTCCCTTCTCGTCTCTTTCTATAGCGCTAATTCATGTCCCTTCCCTTCCCTTCCCTTCTTTTCCCGTCCCTTCTCTTCCTTTGCCTTTTTGTCACTTCCCACAACGTCCATTTCTGTCCCTTCCCTTCCCTTCCTTTCCCATTCTTTCTCCTTCCTTTCCGTCCGACCCCCACTCTTCCCTTCCCCTCCCTTTCATCCCCTGTCTATCCCGTCCCCTTTGCATCACCAAGCACCCTTTGAACACGCCGCAACCCCAACCCTCCCCCCCATTTTTTTCTGAAGGGGCGACGGTGCCCTTCACACAACCCTCAGATCCTCCAGGAGCGCTAGGATACACAAGGATACACATGGAGGATCCTGAGTTGTAGTTAATAGCTCTCTTTTCAATCCTCATCCTAACCTAACCTAACCTTATGACACTTACTCTAACCTTGTCTAACCTAACCTAACCTAATATAACCTTGTCTAACATAACCTTTTCTATCCTTGTCTAACCTACCTTAATCTAACCATGTCTAACCTAACCTAACCTAATATAACCTTGTCTAACATAACCTTTTCTATCCTTGTCTAACCTACCTTAATCTAACCTTGTCTAACCTAACCTAATCTAACCTAACCTAATCTAACCTAATCTAACCTAACCTTGTCTAACCTAACCACTCTAACCCTGTTTAACCTAATCAAATTTAAGGACACCAAACCTAACCTAATCTAACCTTGTCTAACCTAACCAAATCTAACCTCGTCTAACCTAACCTTCTCTAACCTAACCCAGTCTAATCTTGCCTAACCTAACCTAACCTTGTCTAACCTAATCTAACCTAACCTTGCTTAACCTAATATAACCTTGTCAAACATAATCTAACATTCCTTAAACAACTTCTATTTAAAACTTATACAATCCCTTACATTCCATTCCATTCACGACCCTTTCCTTCCCCTTTTTTTTCCCCCCCTCCCTTTCCCTTTCTGTCCCTTTCCTTCCCGTACCATCTCAATACTACTACTACTAGTAATACTAATACTACTACTACTAATAATTCACTCCATAATTGCTTCTAATTTGTTCTACTCTGCAACACTTCAGCGATTTTACCCCCTCCCCCCTTACCCCAGCCACCCGTTCCACCCCCCTTTACTGGAGAAGGCGATGAAGGGGGGGGTGAGGGGTGAGGGAGAAGGGTGGTCAGGGCGCAGTGGGGAAGGTGAGGGTGTTTGGTTAGGGTGAAGGCAGGAGAGGAAGGAATAATCAGAAGAATAAGGGATAAGCAGAAAAGAGGAGGAGGACATACGAAGGGATACAGGTCAGAAAGAAGAAGAAGAAGAAGAAGAAGAAGAAGAAGAAGAGGAAGAAGAAGAAGAAGACAGGTGTGGGTCAGGAGGTGAGGTGAGGTGAGGCAGTCCTAAAGTATGCTAAGTGAACAGACTCCCTCCTCCTCCTCTTCTTCTTCCTCCTCCTCCTCCTTTTCCTCCTCCACGATCAAACACTTAGTCATTCCTCCTCCTCTCCCTCCTTTTCTCTCCCTCCTTCTTCTCTTATTCCTCCTCCTTCTCGTCCTCTTCTTTCTTAATTATCTTTCATTCTATCTGTTTTTCTTTGTTGTGGTTTTTTATTATTTTTTCATCTTTTTTCCTCTCCTCCTCCTCCTCCTCCTCCTCCTCCTTCTGTTCTTCTGTTCCTTTATGTCCTCGTCCTAATCCCCCTCTTTCTTAATTTGTTCTTCCTTTCTTTCTTTCTTTCTTTCTTTCTTTCTTTCCTTCTTTCTTCTCTTCTTCATCATCATCATCAAATTTTCACCTCCTCCTCCTCCTCCTCTTGGCTACATTTCACCCACACAGCAGGGAGGACGCGGTGAGGCTGGCGGGGCGTGGGGCAGGTAAGGACAGGTGACGCAGGTGAAGGTAAGAGTGTGGGGGAGGAGAGAGGGGGAACAGGGGAGAAAGGGATGGGGAGAATGGTGGGGAGGAGTGATGGGGGGGTAGTGGGGAGGGTAGCCGGAGGATGGAGGGGGGGCATAATCTTCCTCTTCTTCCTCTTCTTCTTATTATTTACTTTTATATTCTTCATTTTTTTTATTTGTTCTTTTTTCTTCTTGTTCACTTTCTCCTTTTTTCTTCTTTTATTTCCTTTTTCTTCATCTTCTTCTTCTTCTTGTCTTGGTTCTTGTTCTTCCTTCTTTTACTTCCTTCCTATCTTCTCTTTCTTTCTCATATGCTAGTGGGATGGGGAGGTTATGGAGGTAGGAACAGTGAGGCGAATGAGGGGAAGGAGGAACGGAGGGGGAGAACGGTGAATAGGAGGGGAAAGAAGATAGACTAATGGAAGGAGATAGGGAGGAGAAGAAGGCAGTGATGGTGTGGAGAATAAGAAGATGGAACAGACTGGAATAATGATGGAGAGGAATGGCATGAGAAGTAAAAGGGATGGGGAAAGAGAGGAGAAAAGGAGAGAATGGAAGAAGGGGAAATAGGAGGAGGGGAAAGGAGATAAGGAAGAAGATGAAGATAGGGAATGAGGATAAGACAGAGAATGAGGGAAAAGGGAGAAGGAGAGTGGAAGAGAGGGAGATAAGAGTGAAATAGGAGATAAGGAAGAAGGGAAAGAAGATAGGATGAGAGGGTGACACAGAGAGGGAGAAGGGAGAAGGGAGTGAGTGAGAGGGATATAGGATGCGAAAAGAGGGAGATAGAGAGGAATGAGGAGAGAGGAAGGGGGAGAGGATAGGTTCGAGGGAAGGTGGTAGAGATTGAGGGAGATAGTGGAAGGGAGAGAGTGGAAGAGAGGGAGACAGAAGAGGGAAAAAAAGAGAAGGGATCCACACCCACACCCAAAACTCTCCCCCCTTCTCATCCCACTCCCTCACTCTCCTTTCTCCCTCACCTCCGCGAAACCACTCTCACTTTATTCTCCCTATCATCTGGTCCCCCTTTCCTCCTCTTTCATTCCCCTTTATTCCATTCTCCATCCCTTTATCTTTCCCTTACCGACATCACTCTTACTGGTAGAGACACTTTTTCCCTTTCTTTTCCCATCTTCCTCGTCTCCCCTCTTCTCCTTCTCCTTTCCCTTTCATTCTCGTTCTCTTTAAATTCCACTTAACCTTGTACCGACACGATCAAAACAGAACACACACACTCACACACCCTTCCATGTCCCCTCCCCCCTTGGCGCCTGACCCTCACCCTGCCGCCCCTGCCTCACGGTACAGGGTGTTGCAGAGGCTGGCGCGCCCTTAAAGACATCCTACGAAGGCACAAAAGGAGTCGCTGAAGAGAAGGACCGACACGAAGGATTTTTTTTGTCTCCTGCAAGCCATCCCGGAACTGAGATAGATAGATAGATTGATAGATAGATAGATAGAGAGAGAAGGGGGGTGGCGTGTAGGAGGGAGTGGCTAGGCAGAAGCAGGATCGGCCAACGCTGAGTCATGGCTTGTCCTAACACACACACACACACACACACACACACACACACACACACACACACACACACACACACACACACACACGGCAGCAGCAGGGGGTTACTAAGCTATTGTCCTTATGTGGAATCTAATCCTTTTCTTGTCTTTTTCTTCTTATACAAACCCATATGTACTTTTTTTTCTTCTTTTCTCCTCCTCCTCCTCCTCCTCTGTTTACCCTCCTTCTTCTTCTATTCCTCCTCTTCCCTGTCTTTCTCTTTATCATTCTCCTTTTATTTCATCGTCCATCTTATTTTCCTATTCTTCTTCCTTCTTCTTTTTTCTTCTTCTCCTCCACCTCCTCCTCCTTCTCTATGTCTTTTCTTCTTCCTCCTCCTCCTTCTCCTCCCTTTCGTTTTCCTTATCTTTTTCCTCGTTTTTTCCTTGTTTCTCTTCTTTATTCCCCTGTTCTTCCTCTTCCTCCTTTTACTCTTTTATTTTTTGTCTTTTTCTTCTTCGTCGTTTCCTCCACCTCTTCCTTCTCCACTTTCTGCTCTTCCACTTCCTTCTCCTTTATCCCTATTTCTTCTTCCTCTTTATTCCTTTTCTTCTTTTTCTTCTCCTCCTTCTCAACTTGTTTCTTGTCCTCCTCTTTCTCCTAGTTATCAATTCTCCTCTTTAACCTTTTCTTCTTCTTCCTCTTTATCCTCTTTCTTCTTCCTCTTTTCTTCCTTCGATTTCCTTTCTTTTCTTCTTTTTCTTCTCCTCCTTCTCCACTTGTTTCTCCTCCTCTTTCTCTTAGTTATTTCTTCTCCTCTTTAACCTTTTCTTCTTCTTCTTCTTAATCCTCTTTCTTCTTCCTCTCTCCTTCTTTCCTTTTTTCTTTCCGTTAATACTTTTTCCCTTGTCATTCCTTTCTTTAAACACTTCATATAATATTTTCGTTTTCCAAGTCCGTCTCCTCTTTCTTATATATTATCTTTGCCTCCTCCTCCTCGTCCTCCTCCTCCTCCTCCTCCTCCTCCTCCTCCTCCTTCACCCCTTCACCCTACAATCCTTCACCTCTGTCCACTTCCTTTACTGTCTCCCCTTCATCCTTCCATCCTTCCATCACGAGGTTGACGACGAGGAAAAAATATGTATAAGGTTGTCAATGTGGAATGTTACGATGTTGGTGAGGTGGAAGAGGTGGATGAGGGATGAATGTGGTAGAGGAGGAGATAGAGGAATGAGGTTTGTTATTGTTGTTATTGTTGTTATCATTATTATTATCATTATCATATTCTCTCTCTCTCTCTCTCTCTCTCTCTCTCTCTCTCTCTCTCTCTCTCTCTCTCTCTCTCTCTCTCTCTCTCTCTCTCTCTCTCTCTCTCTCTCTCTCTCTCTCCCCGCGTCTGTCTGTCCTTTTATATGAGTTGTTATCTTTGGCCTTTTCTTTTTTTTCTTTTATTTTCTTTCCTGGTCATATTTTCTTCTCTGTTCCTCCCTCCCCCCTCCTGTCCATCAGCTGTCTTCTCTCTCTCTCTCTCTCTCTCTCTCTCTCTCTCTCTCTCTCTCTGAATTATAATATATCCTGTTGCTGTTATGTCTGTCTGTCTGGTCTATTTTTCTTTCATTTTTATTTTTATTGCTTTTTTCTTTCTTTCTTTCTTTTATTTTCTTACATTCGTTCGTTTATTGTTGCTCTGTCTTCTTTTCGTTTCTTCTATATATCTTTCTATCCATTTATCTGTCTGTCTGTCTGTCTGTCTATCTGTCTGTCTGTCTCTAATTCCTGTCTTGCGCTCTCTCTTGTTTTCATGTCTGCCTGTATATCTATCTGTCTATTTTTTTGTCTCTCTGTATCTATTTTGTCTGTGTCATGTTTTCTCTCTGTCCGTCTGTCTCTTTTTCTTCCATTTTGTCTTCGTCTGTCTGTTAGTCTTATCTTCTGTCTTAACGTGTCTTCCTGTCAAGTCGGTTCATCTGTCTCATCTTTTTCTGTCTATCTTTCTATATACCTTCTGTGCCTGTTTACTGTGTCTGTCAGTCTGTCTGTCTGTCTGTATGTATGTATGTATGAATGTATGTCTCATTGTCAGGTCTGTTTCTCAACTTTCATTGTATTCTGTCTATTTTTCTACCTTTTTACTATGTTTGTGAGTGTGTGTCTGTCTATATGTCTATCTGTCTGTCTGTATGTATGTATGTATGTCTCCCTACCAAGTCTGTTTCTTAATTTTCACTTAATTCAGTCTATCTTTCTATCTTTTTACTATGTTCGTGATTCTGTGTCTGTCTATATGTATATCTGTCTGTCTGTATGTCTGTATGTCTCCTCCTCCTCCTCCTCCTCCTTCTTCTTCTTCTACTCCTCCTCCTCCTCCTTATTCTTCTTCTACGCCTCCTACTCCCTGTCGTTTTCTCTACCATTCTTCTTTTTCATCGTCCTTCTAATTTTCCTCTTCCTTATTTTCCTATTTCTCCTATTCTTCTTGTTCCTCAATTTTCACCGTCTTTCATCTACCCTTCAACCCTTTTAGTCTCCTTATCATTGTGTGTTTGTCCGAATGTCTGTCTTTGTGTCTGTTTGTATGTCTGTATGTCTCCCTGTCAACTTTGTTCCTCAATTTTCACCGTCTTTTCATCTACCCTTCTACCCTTTTACTTTCCTTATGATTGTGTGTTTGTCTGTCTGTCTGTCTGTCTGTCTGTCTGTATGTCTGTATGTCTCCCTGTCAAGTCTGTTCCTCAATTTTCACCGTCTTTTCATCTACCCTTCTACCCTTTTACTTTCCTTATGATTGTGTGTCTGTCTGTCTGTCTGTCTGTCCGTCTCCCCCTCAGGAAACGACAACCCGGAAACCAACCCTCCCGCCTACCCATGGAAAGCTTAGAAGGAGAAATCTCAAATCAAATCAGCTACAAAAAAATAAATATAAAAAAACAATTAATGATCACCTGCCTCAAGTTGATTATAGTGGGAAAGAGTAGAGGTTGTGGGAGAGGGGGAGAGGGGAGTGAAAGATGATGATGACAATGAGAGGATGATGATGAAATAGGAATAAGCAATAGAAAGTAAAGGAGAATAGAATAGAAGAGTAGTGAGGAGAGAGAGGAAAACATGTATAACTATAAGAGGAAAAAAAGAAAAAGGGAAAAAAAGAAAAAAAGAAAAGAAAAAGGAAAGAAAAGGCGAATAATAATAAGTGGATTAGGATTAAGAAGAGGAGGAGGAGAAGGATGATGAAGAAAAGGAATAGGAAGTAACGTAGAAGAGAGAGAGAGAGAGAGAGAGAGAGAGAGAGAGAGAGAGAGAGAGAGAGAGAGAGAGAGAGAGATTAATATACGCGGGAGTAAACAAAACGAACAATACAAGGCCACGCCCACCTTGCCCCGCCCTTACTAAAAGCTATTGGCCCTACCCCCTGCTCTCTCTCTCTCTCTCTCCATCTCTTCTTACCTCATCCATTTCTTTCTATTAATTATCTTTTTTTCATCCTTATTTTCTTCCTTTTCCTCTTTCTATTAATCCTCTTTATTATTTTATTTCTCTCTCTTCTCCTCTTTCACTTTCTTCTCTTGTCTTCCCTTCTTCATTACTTTCTATTCATTCCTTTTCCTTCATCTTCCTCCTCCTCTTTCTCTTTTCAATCCTAATTTACTTACAATTATTTACTTTTTCTTCCTTATTCAATTTTCCTTTTCTTTCTTTCCTTTTTCTTTTTTTTCTTTTCTTTTTCCTTTACTTTTTTCTCCTTTTCTTTTTTTTCCTATTTCTGTTTTTCCTTTCCTTTCCTCTTCTTCTCTTCTCTTCTCTTCTCTTCTCTTCTCTCCTCTTCTCTCCTCTCCTCTCTCTCTCTCTCTCTCTCTCTCTCTCTCTCTCTCTCTCAGCTTCCCACCCTTCCTCTCTCTCCTTCCCTCCACCACTTCACCTTTGCTCCCTCCTCGGCCCCTCCCTTCCTCCCTGCTTCCCTCCATCCCTCTTATGCTGCTATTTCCTCCCCTCCCTTCCTTTCTCTCTCCTGCTTGCCTGCTTGCCCTTGCTCTTGCCCTTCTACCTCTCCCTATCTCCACCAACATCAACATCATCATTACGTCTCACAAACAATATATTTCCTGTGACCTTTCTTGTAATACTTCAAACACTAAATACATTCTATACATCATGACTTTTAATATAACACCACCATCATCACTATCATCACCATACCATTGAAACCATCATCATCACTTTATAATCACTACCATCAACATCTATACTGTATACTTCACTACCTTCAAATCATTATTAACATAACACCATCATCATCATCACCAACATCACCACAGCATTAACATCATCACTACTAAACAACTAACATCACTGCTATCATCATTGTCACCATCATACCCCTGAGATCACATTCTTAACATCACCACCACCACCACCACCACCATCAACACCATCAACACCACACCCTTAACGCTGCATACTTTGACACCGCTACTCTAAACACCACCACCGCCATCATCACCACTAACACCATACCATCAACATCACCATCACCACCACCATCAACACCACTACTCTGAACACCACCACCACCATCATCACCACTAACACCATACCATCAACATCACCATCACCACCACCACCATCAACACCACTACTCTGAACACCACCATCTCACCGTCACCACCAACACCATATCATTGACAAAACCACCACCACCCTCACCATCACCACACCCTTGAGATCACATCCTTGACACCGCCACAGTAACACCCCCGCCGCCACACCTCTCAAACGTGTCACACCTTTTAGCATATCTCTGCCACGCGCGCTTACAAGGTTGACTCACTCACTGCAGTTTGAAAGTGATTATGTTTAAGGATGAGTTCTTGTTTGAATTTCTTTCGTTCTTATTTTCTAGGTTAGTCTTTTCTTTGTTTTTTGTTTGTAGTTTCCTTTCTTTCTGTCACTTATTATCTTACACGCTTAATCACTCTGCCTATCTATCTATTTATCTATCTGACTTTATGTACAACTCTTTTCTATTTTCCTCTTTCTATTCCTTTTTCACCTTCCTTAATCTACCACTAACTACTACTACTACTGCTACTACTACTACTACTACTACTACTACTACTACTACTACTACCAGCACAAAAACCACCCAACCCACTATCAAAAACAACGACAACTTTTTCTCCTCCTCCTCCTACTACTACTACTACTACTACTACTACTACTACTGCTGCTACTGGTTGATAATGATAGTAGTGGTCGTAGTAGCGGTCGTCGTGCTGCGGCTATTTCGTCCTCCTATGATTATCGCCGATGAATATAAATCACCTCCGCCAGGTTACGTAGCAATCAGGAGCCCGGCTGATGAATACGTTTGTTACCTGGAGCTGTTTACCTGGTGTGTTGTAACTGACCAGGTGTGTGTGGGGGAGGGCTGGAGGGAGGAGGGGTAGAGAAAGGTAGCTAGGGAGAGGGCGAGAAAGAGAAAGAAAGAAAGTATAGATGGAAGGAAAGAGAGCGAAAAGAGAGGTATAAAAATAAAAAATAATGACAGATACAACGAAAGAAAGAGACAAGTAAAGACAGACGGGAAAATGAAACAGGAACAGAAAGATAATGAAGGAAAGATTGAAAGTGGATGAGAGAGAAAAAAGAAGAAAGAAAGGAATGAATAAAGAAACGAGGAAAGAAACACACACACAAAAAAACCCCGCAAAGAAAAAGAACCGGAAAAAAGTATACAGAAAAACAGACAAAAAAAGGGTAGAGAGAATGAAAGAAAACAAAGAATTATGGAAAGCAGAAGAAAGAGAAAAGAAGAGAGAGGAAGATAAAAAGGAAGACAGAGAGAAAGAGAATGGAGGAAAGAGAGAAAAGGGATGTGAGAGGGCAAAGGGGAGGAGAAAAGGGCCAGAGGGGAGAGAATGGAGGAAATGGAGAGGGAGAGAAATTAGCATCTTGAAGGGTGGTGGAGATTTAATGATTCTGTGACTTTCTTTTCCCTTCTCCTTCCCTCCATCCCTCCATTCCCTCCTCCTCCCCCTCCATTCCCTTTCCAATGTGGTGTTGAAGGATTGGTGAAAGGGGAGATGGAGGGGGAAGAAAGGGAGGGAAGGAGGAAAGGAGTAGGGAGGAAATAAACGAGGAAAAGGAGAAGAGTAAGTAGAGAGGATAGAGGAAAATAAAACACAGAGTAAGGAAAGAAAGAATGAGATGAGGGAAAGGAAAAGAAATATGGAGAATGGCAAGAAAGAGGAAGTAGAGATAGAGGGTAGAGGGAAAAAATGCAATAAATAGAGGAAAAGAAAGACAACAGTAGAAAGGAAAAGAGCTAAGGAAAAGGAGAAGAGAAAGTAGAGGTAGAATGGAGAAAGAAAATAAACAAAATAGTAAGAGAAAAAAGAAAGAAAATAAAAATGAGGGAAAAAGAAGAAAAAAAACATGAGTGAATGAATGAAGGAAGTACTGACGAAAATAAGAGAAGAGGAAAATAGAAAGGCGAAGGATAGGAATAGAGACGAATGAAAAGAAGGGAGGAAAGAGGAAAGGGAAATAATATAAAGGAGGGAAGAAGGAAAATAAGAGAGAGAGAGAGAGAGAGAGACGGGGGGGTGGGGGTCAGAGGCGCCGCTCCTAGTGAACAAAAACATGCCTGAGACTTTGGTTCCGGGAGAGTGTGGGACCGGAAACTATCCTTCTCTCTCTCTCTCTCTCTGTTATCATTTCCTATTACTCATGTCTAACCTATTTTTTCTTCCTCTTTCTTTCACTTATTTTTCGCTGTTCTCCTTTTTTTTTTCTTCTTGTTTTCATTATTTTTTCTTGTTTTTTTCATTCACTTATTCTTTCATTGTCTTTTTCTCATTTTCTTTCATTCATTCACTTATTTTTTCACCGTTTTCTTTTTCTCTTGCTTTCATTCTTGCTTCATTTCTTTCTTGCTTTTTATTTTCCTTCTTTTTCGTCATTTACTTCTTTCATTGTTCTCTCCCTTTCTTTCATTCTCATTCGTTTTCTCTTACATTCTTTCTTTCTTTCCCATACGTTGTTTCTTTTGTTTCTACTCTCTCTCTCTCTCTCTCTCTCTCTCTCTCTCTCTCTCTCTCTCTCTCTCTCTCTCTCTCTCTCTCTCTCTCTCAAAAAAAAAAAAAGAACCAAGAGACATTGTTACCAGATCCACACCCTGAAGAAATAACCTTGACGAGGACGAAGACGAGGAGGAGGAGGAGGAGGAGGAGGAGGAGGAGGAGGCATAAACAAAGAGAAGACGAGGCGAGGTGAGGCGTGTTACTTTGTGTTGGTAAAAGTGTTGAAACCTTTATGGGCGTGAAAAAGAGGTTGTTGTTGTTGTTGTTGTTGTTGTTGTTGTTACTCTGTAGGTGATCAAGGTGTTTGTTTGCACTGATCACTTTCCGTCTACCTGTTATCTACCTGTTGTTGTTGTTGCTGTTGTTGTTGTTGTTGTTGTTGTTATTGTTATTTTTGTTGTTACTCCACATATGACTCAGATGTTGGTTCGCCTTGTTCACGTTCTGTCTGTCTGTCTACCTGTCTGATATATGATGGTCTGTCTGTCTGTCTGTCTCTTATTGATTTTCTTTCTTGCTTCAATCACTTATTTCTCCAGTGTTTTCTCCTTCTTTCATTCCTATTCTTTTGTTTCTCTTACATTCTATCTTTCCTTCCGTCTTTCTGTCTGTCTGTCTACCTGTCTGATAATGATGGTCTGTCTGTCTGTCTGTCTCTAATTGATTTTCTTTCTTGCTTCAATCACTTATTTCTCCAGTGTTTTCTCCTTCTTTCATTCTTATTCTTTTGTTTCTCTTACATTCTATCTTTTCTTCCGTCTTTCTGTCTGTCTGTCTACCTGTCTGATATATGATGGTCTGTCTGTCTGTCTGTCTGTCTCTAATTGATTTTCTTTCTTGCTTCAATCACTTATTTCTCCAGTGTTTTCTCCTTCTTTCATTCCTATTCTTTTGCTTCTCTTACATTCTTTCTTTCTATTCTTCTGTCTGTCTGTCTGTCTGTCTGCCTGTTTGTCTGTCTCTATCTGTCTACCTGTTTGTCTACTTGTAGTAATGATGATGATGATGATGACTCGTACGTGTTTCCCAGCCCTCAGCGAACCTTCCCATGTTTACCGGTGACTGATGGAAACCTGAAACGCGTCTAAGCACCGCCAGCTGTGCCGTGAAATGCGGGTCAAGACAGTGACATGGAGTGGGAAAAATTGTTATGGAGGCGGGAAATGACAAACAAATTCAAACTTAAACCGGAACTTACTTAAACCTAAAGGGCTTCTCAAGTACGACCTGCGCCATGTAATACCGGGTTTCTAGTGGGGAAAATGTTATGGAGGTTGAAAATGGGGAAAAATCTTAAAACTTAAAACCTAAACTTAAAAACAACCGCAAGTGCCATGGATAATAGATATAAACGGAAAAAGTATAAATGGAAAAGGAAAAATAAAAACCGCTAAAAATAAGTCCTTCTAATCTAGGGGTCAAGGTAGAGACATCTAGTGGGGGGATTTTTTTTATATATGTGGTGCATGGAAGAAAAAAGTGCTACCTACGCCTTTTGATGTATGCAAATAGAGACATAAAAGAAGTTACTCAGACGATGGTGAATGTTAAGACGGATGTGTGGGTTTACGCGTGAATGAAACATGATTAAGAGAGTAAAAAACTAAAAACTAATACTACAAGAGAAACATTAAGTAGACAAATGTTATGAGGAGATCAATGGAGGGTAAGACATGCTGGCAAATGTTGGAGGAATATTAAAGAACGATAACAACATGACTTTCTAACTTCTTTTTTCTCTTATTTTTTTCTCCTTTTCCAGACAGCAACAAGAAAGATCAAGCGAAAGGAGAAAAAGAAAGTCATCTAATTTTAAGGTTAAGTAAAGTGAGTGTTGGGATTATTACTAAAAGTTGAAATAAGCTGAAAAAGTAGAGAGAATACTGACCAGGAAAGGGCAAAAAAATCATTATGAGAAAATTAAAGCGAAGTATTGATAAAAGGTTGAATAGTACTGAAAGAGCATTGAAAAGGTTTATATTAATGTCTGGAGAGAGTTAAGGAGAAAAATTACCGAAGAAAAAATAAACTATGGTAGGGATTAAGGGAAGATTGAAGGACGGAAAAAAAACATGGTGTCAAATGGTGAAGGAATATTACAGCGTTTCTAATGAACAAAAGACTTCTCAATTTACGAAATGTTGAAGAGTTAACGTTGGTGAATAGAAGTGAGTTTGGCGGAGGGCAGAAAAGGTTGTCAGAGGTTAGGGATTAATAGAAAGTTAGGGAAAGTCTGTTTGAAGAATATGGGAAGATAGACACGAGTAAATAATTGTTTGGAGAAATAAGAAAGGCAGAGAAGTTAAGAATTGTATGAAGATATAGTGATGGAAGAGAAAAGTTAGGCATCGTTAGGGAAGATTGAGATTAGTAGAGGGGTAGTAGATAATTGTTAAAAGAGTTAGAGGTTGTAGATAAGAGGTAAAGAAAATTTGTTTGAAGAGATAGAGATTGACGAGAAAAGTTAAGAAGAGTTAGGAGTGATTGAGATAATAGAGAAGAGGAGGTAGTGGATAATTGTTGGAAGAGATATAGGTTGTAGATAAGAGGTAGAAGAGAATTGATTGAAAAAGTTGCGGTAGTAGAGACAAGAACCGTTAGGAGAGATAGAGATAGTAGAAGAGTTAGTATAGAGAATTTTAAAAGATAGATAGTAGTAGAGAAAAGGCAGTAGATAATTGATAAAAGAGATAGAGATTGTAGAGAAGAGGTAGAGGAGAACTGTTTGAAGAAATAGCGGTAGTGGAGACAAGTTAAAAATCGTTAGAAGAGAAAGAATAGAGGAGAGGTAGAAGAGAATGTTTAGATGATACAGAGGAAATAGAGCAGAGTTAGTAGCGATGTGTTAGAAGAGAGAGGTAGAAAAGAAAAGGTAGAAGAGAACTGTTAGAATAGAGAGAGGTAGAAGAGAAGAGAAGAGAACTGTTAGAAGATAAAGTAGAGAACTGTCTGAAGAGATCCGAATGACAGAGAGAAAAGTTAACAATCGTATGAAGAAATCACAGTAGAAGAGAAAATTTACGAACCATTGGAAGAGACAGGAACGACAGAGACAACTTAAGCGGCAAAACACAACATTACGCCGAGCTTCCGCAACACACCACTCTTGAATTAATAGCGAAGTGTGCGTCCCTAACCAAAGCAAGCAGCACATCACAGGTTAATAGAATCGTATGAAGACTTCCCGGCAGCAGCAGAAGCAGGTTAAAAATGATTGAAATGATAGAAAGCGTGAGAACATGGAAGGAAAACGAAGGAAAAGGAGAAATCGTCCGTAAAAGGTTAAGGGCGTGATGGGGGAGTGAGCAGCTGTTTAAAGCGAGTGTTTGAGCGCCTTAGTTAAAGAGATTGAGAAGCATAAGAAGTGAAATTTTAAGTAGGGGAAAAAAAATAGGAAAATATATATAGATGAAATGAAAGTATAGATGCACATGAAAGTTTAAAGGAGTCAACAATAAGTGAATGGTGAATGTAAGGTGAAGTGTTTCAGAGGATTGTTGTGTAAAATTAAAAATAACAAAAACATATACATAGATGAAATGAAGTATAGATTCACTGAGTTTAAAAAAAGTGAGAGAGTAAATGGTTGAGTTTTAGAGGACCATCGTGTGAAAACTGAATTAAGGAAGTACACAGATGAATAAACAGAGATGAAGAGAGGTAGAAATTCATGTTAAAAGGTTAAGTATAAGTATAAATTCACAGGAGTTAAAAAAAAAGGCGAATAGAAAGTGAAGGGTGAACGTATTGGAAGTTTTAGAGGAATATCGTGTGCAAACTGAATAAGTGAAAAATTAAATGAATGAAAAATAAAGGTAGAAATTCAAGTTACAGATTATTTATAAGCTTACATTCACGTGAGTTTAGAAGGAGTGACGAGGAAGTGAATAGTTGAAATAATAGAGGTGTTTTATAGAATTATCGCATGAAAGTTGAGAAAGTAAGTAAATAGATGATAAATATAGAAAAAAATAAAAGTAGAAATTCATGATAGAGGTTAATTATGAGTATAGATTCGCGTAAGAATTTAAAAGGAGTGAAGAGAGAGTAAATAGTGGACGTAATGGAAGTTTTAGAGGAATATTATGTGAAAACTGAATAAGCTAAATAAACAAATGAATAAATACAGATAAGATAAAGGTAGAAATTCATGTTAGAGGCGAAATTCAAATACAGATTCAGGTGAGAGTTTAAAGGAAATGAAGTGAAGTGAATGGTTGAAATAATGAAGGTTTTAGAGGATGATCGTGTGAAAACTGAATAAGGTAAATAAACAAACGAATAAATACAGATAAGAGAAAGGTAGAAATTCATGTTAGAAGCGAAATTCAAATACAGATTCAGGTGCGAGTTTAAAGGAAATGAAGAGTAGTGAATGGTTGAAATAATGAAGGTTTTAAAGGATGATCGTGTGAAAACTGAATAAGGTAAATAAACAAATGAATAAATACAGATAAGAGAAAGGTAGAAATTCATGTTAGAGGCGAAATTCAAATACAGATTCAGGTGAGAGTTTAAAGGAAATGAAGTGAAGTGAATGGTTGAAATAATGAAGGTTTTAGAGGATGATCGTGTGAAAACTGAATAAGGTAAATAAACAAACGAAAAAATACAGATAAAATAGAGGTAGAAATTCATGTTAGAGGCGAAATTCAAATACAGATTCAGGTGCGAGTTTAAAGGAAATGAAGAGAAGTGAATGGGTGAAATAATGAAGGTTTTAGAGGAATATCATGTGAAAACTGAATGAGGTAAATAAACAAATGAATAAATACAGATAAAATAGAGGTAGAAATTCATGTTAGAGGCGAAATTCAAATAAAGATTCAGGTGCGAGTTTAAAGGAAATGAAGAGAAGTGAATGGTTGAAATAATGAAGGTTTTAGAGGATGATCGTGTGAAAATTGGATAAGGGAAATAAAAAGATAAATGAGTAGACAAAATAGACGGTAATTCAAGCAAGAGTTTAAAGGAGTGAAGAGAAGGTGAATGGCGGACGAAAGGAGGAGCGTTAGAGAATCATGATGTGAAAGCTGAATAAGGGAAATAAACAGATGAATGAATATAGACAAAATAGACGGTAATTCATGCAAGAGTTTAAAGGAGTGAAGAGAAGGTGAATGAAGGACGAAAGGAGTGTTAGAAGATCATGATGTGAAAGCTGAATAAGGGAAATAATTAGATGAATAAATATAGATAAGATTAAAGAAGAAATCCAAGTTTAAAGGTTAGGAATAATAAAAGGTTAAGAAACAGTAATTTATGCAAGGGTTTAAAGGAGTGAAGAAAAGGTGAATGGCGGACGAAAGAAGGAGTGTTAGAGAATCATGATGTGAAAGCTGAATAAGGTAAATAAATAGATGAATAAATATAGACAACATAAAAGAAAAAATCCATGTTTAAATGTTAAGAATAATAAAAGGTTAAGAAACAGTAATTTATGCAAGGGTTTAAAGGAGTGAAGAAAAGGTGAATGGCGCACGAAAGGAGGAGCGTTACAGAATCATGATGTGAAAGCTGAATAAGGGAAATAATTAGATGAGTAAATATAGATAAGATTAAAGAAGAAATCCAAGTTAAAAGGTTAAGCTCATAATGAGGGAACGAATGGCGAGTTGATGAGGGCGTTTAAGTGGCCGTCTTAAACTGACAAAGATTGAAGAGTGAAAATCAAGATAGGAAATAGGAAACCACTTTACGAGAGAGAGAAAAAAAGAGCAAAATCAACACCTTCATTTTAAAAGTTTCAAGATTCCAAAGATTTTAATGGTTACAGAATAAGTACTTTCACACCTTTGAGAGAGTGGTGGAAGAAGAAGAAAAAGAAGAAGACGAAGAAAACGAAGAAGAAGAAGAAGAAAAAAAAAAAAAAAAGAAGAAATAGAAGAGGAAGACGAAAATTAAAAAGAAAAAAAAAGAGGAAAATAAGATGAAGAAGAAAGAAAAGAAAGAAAAATAGAGGAAGAAGAAGAAAAAGAAGAAGAAGAAGAAAAACAACAACAACAACAAAAACAACAGAGAGAGAGAGAGAGAGAGAGAGAGAGAGAGAGAGAGAGAGAGAGAGAGAGAGAGAGAGAGAACATTAATAAAACCCCCACTTTTCTCTGACATAAGTGGATTCCAGGCGCGAAAGTAACGATAGGAAGAACACACGAGCCGGGGCGAGATGAAAGAAATTATGCACTAAGACCTGACTTTCTATTAGTACGTGTATTGAATAAGTGTCATGCGTGTGTGTGTGTGTGTGTGTGTGTGTGTGTGTGTGTGTGTGTGTGTGTGTGTGTGTGTGTGTGTGTGTGTGTGTGTGTGTGTGTGTGTCCTCGTCTTGCTTCATTTTTTTTATTTTTTTCGCCTTTTAGTTCGAGGATTAATTGGCGTGTGAGTGGCGGTTCTTCTGGTCTCGCTTTCTATTTTCTTTCTGTTTGGTTAGCGTAATACTTTCTTTTGTTTTTTTTTCAGTAATTCATATATTCACTTCCCTGGTTAATTTCTCCTTTGTGGTTCAACGGCTTTCATATCTTCATTTTTTAACTTTCGCCATTCTTTTTTAATATTCTTCACTCAACTCGTCGTTAGTCTGTATACCTTTCTGCATTAAGTTCGTCATTGATTTCTTAATTAATTTATAAGTCCATCTGTTTTTTATTCATTTCTAACTTCATTAATTCATTTGAAACACTTAATCGATTTCTGACTTTATTCTTTCATATTGCCAGTCATTTAATAATCTCCTCATCAATTGGAACCTTTTTCATTCATTACCAACTTCTTCATTCATAGTGTCAATCATTTATCACTTCATTCATTTCGTCATTCATATCTAACTTCCTTCATTTTCAACTTTCTTCATAAATTTCGTCATTCATATCTAAATTCCTTCATTTTCAACTTCCTTCATAAATTTCGTCATACATATCTAACTTCCTTCATTTTCAACTTCCTTCACAAATTTGGTCATTCATATATAACTTCCTTCATAAATTTGGCCATTCATATCTAACTTCCTTCATTTTCAACTTCCTTCATAAATTTGGTCATTCATATCTAACTTCCTTCATAAATTTGGTCATTCATATCTAACTTTCTTCAACTTCCTTCATAAATTTGGTCATTCATATCTAACTTCCTTCATTTTCAACTTCCTTCATAAATTTGGTCATTCATATCTAACTTCCTTCATTTTCAACTTCACTTCATAAATTTCGTCATTCATATCTAACTTTCTTCAACTTCCTTCATAAATTTGGTCATTCATATCTAGCTTTCTTCATTTTCAACTTCCTTCACAAATTTCGTCATTCCCTTCTTTCATTCATTCATTTTGTTAAGGTCAATCATTTCAAACTGTCTTCATTCATTTCTTTCTTAACTGGTTTTCTTCCTTCCGTCCTTTTCTTGCCATTTGACTTTACCATATTCTTCCTTTCTTTTTTCTTTGACCTATTTTCTTCATTTTCATTTACTTTCTTTTCTTAGTATTCGACTTTCCTCCTCCATTTCCTCAGCTCCTTTCTTTTCTTCATACTTGCCTTTCATTTCCTCGTCTTTTCCATCATTCCTTTCTTTCAATATGTTCAACCTTAATCCTCCTCCTTTTTTCCTCCATTCCTTTATTTTCCTTTTATTTGACTTTCATTTCCCATCTAGTTTCCTTTCTATATAACCTTAATCCTCCTTCACTTTTCCCCCATTCCTTTCTTTTCCTTCTATTTGACTTTCATTTCCTATCTACTATTCCTCCGTTTCTTTCTTTTCTTCCTATTTAACTTTCATTTTCCTTCTCTTTTCCTCTATTTCCTTATTTGCCTGACATTTCACTTTCATTTTCCATCTCCTTTTCCTCCGTTCCTTTCATATCTTCCTATTTGAACTTTCGTCTCCCTTTTCTTTTAACTTTCTTTCTTTTTTTCAATTATGCAGTGTCCCCTTCTCCTCTTCCTCCTCCTGCCACGGACACACCGAGCTCAAACGTTCTTTTTACGCCTTACTTTCTCCTTGTTTATATTCATTACTAGTAGTTCTCCTGAGTCGTGTTTTTAGCGTTACTCCGTCTCCTGTCGATGTGGAGGAGGAGGAGGAGGAGGAGGAGGAGGCTTATTTCCCAGTCATCCTCAGTGGAGTAACAACATGAAAGTGGTGAGGTATTTTAATATCAGGGGAGGAGTTTTATCTACTTATCTATCCACTTATATCTACGAGTATTTATCTATTTTGTCTTCATTTTATATTGCTAACAAGATAACAATACTCTTTACAGGGATTAATGGGAGGAGGAGGCAGAAGCAAACACGGAAATTGCTATAACAAAAAAATCGAATAATATTAACCAAGAAAGTAAAGAGTTCAGCCTGTTTAAAAATGTTTGAAAGTTGAAAATGAAGGAAGTTAGATATGAATGACGAAATTTATGAAGAAAGTTGAAAATGAAGGAAGTTAGATATGAATGACGAAATTTATGAAGAAAGTTGAAAATGAAGGAAGTTAGATATGAATGACCAAATTTATGAAGAAAGTTGAAAATGAAGGAAGTTAGATATGAATGACGAAATGAATGAAGTTATTAATGACTGACAGTATGAATGAAGAAGTTGGCAATGAATGAAGACGGTTTTGTGATCCTGGTGATAGTTTTACACGACCATTACAACCTGAACTTGAAAATCACCCCAAGAATACCCGGTTCATCTTTTCTGTGGCCTTATAAAATAGTCTCAATGGAAGCCCAATATGTTTAAGAATATGGACCTTAGCCTCTCAAAACAAGACTCCCAGGTTTTCTACAGTTTAGCAGAGACACGCCAGTCCTCGTCGACAGACCGACTTGGTCGGCTAGATTTCGATCGCCGATAGAGTCGGTCTGTTCTCTATAGTCTAGCACGCGCTCCAGATCAAGAGGAATACGCGAGCTTCCCATTCACCCGTTTTCTCTCATGCACCACAATCCATTTTCTCTATTCACCGCAGACTGAACGAAAACGACGAAACGCTGCCTTGGAAACTGGCTTCAGGAGACGGAGGATATACCAAAATAGGAAAACTAATCATACATATTAGAATGATAGAGCAAAAATAAGGAAACTATACGCACAAAATTAACGAAATATCACAAAAATCACGCATACTAAAAAAAACTACCACCAGGGTCATAAAACTACTCCTGGAAATGCCCAAAACTCCTACGAAAGCCTTGTCAAATATGCGTAATTGGGCCACGGAATGCTTACTAATACGACCCTAAGAAATCACTGGCAAATTCTAGGTACACGCAACACAGTAACCAAAGTAAGGAACACAAAAGTAGAGGCAACACTCACCATAGCGACGGAGGAGAACCTGTTGAAGTCTGTCTGTTGCCGCGTGATGCCTGTGAGGGTGTCGGCGAGGGTCTGATGGTGCGCTAGGGTCTCCTCGCCGCGACCCAGGAGCCACGCCACCACCTGCAGGAGAGACACGGCTTCGTCAGGAACAAGGAAGGTTAGGTTAGGTTAGGAAGTTTAGTTTTGTTCGCCTTGGTTAGGTTAGGTTAGGAAGTTTAGTTTTGTTCGCCTTGGTTAGGTATTAGTTCTGCTCGGTTATGTTTGGTTAAGTATGGTTAGTTTAGCTCGGTTAGTAGAGGTAGGATGTGTTGGGTGACGTAAGGTAAGGTAGGGCATTGTAAGTTAAGTTAAGTTAAGTTACGTTAAGGAAAGGTAAAGTAAGGTAAGGTAAGGTAAGGTAAGGTAAGGTAAGGTAAGGTAAGGTAAGATAAGATAAGATAAGATAAGTTAAGATATGATAAGGCAAGGTAAGGTAAGGTAAGGTAAGGTAAGGTAAGATGTGATAAGGCAAGGTGAGATAAGGTAAGGTAAGCTAAGGTAAGCTAAGGAATGATAAGGTAATGAAAGAAAAAGAATAGGTAAGATATAACACGCAATTTTGCCAGAAGTTAAAAAAAGGTAACAATAACTATTTTTTTCCTTTTCTTCCTTCATCTTTACTCCATTGGCTTTCCTTTCCTTTCCTTCTCTTTCCTTGGCTTACCTACGTTTCCCTTCAAATGACTCGATTTTCCTTGTCTTCCCTTTACTTTTCCATGCATATCTTCCCTTGCCATGCCTTTCTTTCACTTACGATACATTTTCCTCATTATTTTCTGTATCCCCAATTCCCATGTACTTCACTATTTGTATGTTTATTCTACCTATTACTCTCATTTCCACACACTGTCTGACCCCCTTACCAATCCTTCTCCTCCTCCCTTTCTCTCCAAAACATCACAGATAACAACGCTTGACAAAAATGCAACAAAAAATATTAAGCACGTCCATCTTCAATCCCTCTCACCCCGACACACACACACACACACACACACACACACACACACACACACACACACACACACACACGTAAATACAAAATGAACAAGCAACGCATAAATAAAATGAAGTAACGTACGTGTGTGTGTGTGTGTGTGTGTGTGTTTAGTCAATGTGGTGGTCAGGGTGGTAGTGGTGGTAGTTGCAGTCATGGGTGCGTTAGTGAAGGAGTATTATTGTGGCTGAGGCAACTGTGAAAGCAAGTGGTGGTGATTTTAATGGTGGTGGTGGTAGTAGTGGTGGTGGTGGTGGTGGTGGTGGTGGTGGTGGCATCATCCTTTAACTCGAAGGTTGCCTCACCCCCAAATCTTCGTCCATTCCCCGAAGTTGACCACGATAAACAGTAACAACGAGAGATAGGCATGAGTTATGAAGGGATGGTGGGAAAGATTTTAAGTGAGATTGTATGAGATTGTGTTTGGGCGTGGATTTGTGTGGGTTTGTGTCCGTGTCCGTGTGTGTGTGTGTGTGTGTTTAGTTTAGTTTTACCACCTCCATTTTGTCCATCTGTTCCTGATCAGCATATTACACTTATTTATTTTTTCCTTTTTTCCTACTTTCCTTTCTTGTTTACTCTTCAACCAACCCTTCCATGCCATAAACACAAAGACAAGAGTAACTTCATTATTCTCCGTTCGCCTCAAAGGAAATACAATGCTCACAAAATATACGTGAAATGAAGAAGTTATGTTTTCTATTAGTAAAGATCTACACGAAGTAAGAATCGAAGTATTGACATTCTCTTCCCATTCAGGTTACCTCCATGCGTGCGCCTTGGGTAATACATCTTCGACTCTTCCTTTGCCATGTGTTAACGGAAGTATGGTGCGGTGTGGTCAGAAATAAAGAGAGTGATGTGTTTTGATCCATCTGTTCATCTTGTGTGCATGTGACGGGTGAATGGGTGAGTGAGAGCTTGGTGTGACTTGCTACCTGATCTTAATAAAGTGAGTGTCATATCTATGCGTTAGTGGAAAAGAAGAAACAAAATAAGTAGTAAAGTTTTCTTATTTTTTTCTCCTTTTCTTATTCCTCCTCCTCCTCTTCCTCTTCTTCTTCTTCTTCTTCTTTTTATCCTCCTCCTTATGATCATTTCTTATCATTTTACTGTCAACATTATTATCATTATCATGTTTCTTAGTGTTATTGTCCAGAGTCGGCCGTGTTGAAATCTACGGTTTCCCAATGCTCTTTTCATTACCAAACCCTGGACGTGCAAGAAAACGAGGCTCAACGGGGTAACTAAACCAGCATTCTCGCCTGGCCCTCTGCGGTGAGTGACGGCCGCGCGCGCGTTGCCACACCGCCATGTACGACAGCGCGCGTGCCTAGAATCACTGACTCCAATATGGCGCTGAAGAACACGAAACGCTGCGGGTGACCAGACTAACATTTTCGCTTAAGCCTTCAATGGTGGGTTACGTTTATGTTTCCTCAGTAGCCTAAATGTGTCCGGTATGCGTGTCCGGCGTCGTGATATGTCCGGGGGCGGGCGGCGTGCGTGCTGGGCTTGCGTCAGGGCGGTTGTGGGCGCCTGAGGGAGGGTCACTGATATCCCAGACGCCGCCACCAGTCACTGACCACCGCCACTACCACCACCGCCACCACTGCTCTGCTCTGCTCCCGAAACATTAGGTGACGCAAACACTACTCTGTCTAGCCGTCTATACCTCCATAACTTTCCTCTTTATCTTCCTCTTCCTTTGCAACAGTCTTCTTTCCTCTTCCTTCTTCCTCTCAAACGACCCTCTCACAGCGGTCAATCATCCCTCCTCTAAAGGTGCGTTCATACATGATTGGAATAGCCTTCCTTTGAATGTGTTTCCTACTGATTACGACTTGTATGCTTTCAAGAGGGTGGTATCAAGATCCCTTCATTCAATTTTGACCCACTTTCGGTTATTTCTCTCTGATTATTTCTAGGGACAGGGCTAGAAGCTTTTTTTGGGGGTATTTTGCGCTTAAACTGACTTCTATCCTTAAAACTGAGTCGAGACATTTCAGTAATTCAAAGTGAGTCTTAAATGTTATATTCCAAGATCTCCCATACTAAGAAATGTCAGCCACTACCAACTTAAAAAAAAAACTATGGTAGCTTCTACATATTTCCCTTTCAGTTACTTTCATTCTTGGCCTATTTGCGCCATACTAAAACTAAAGGGAAAAATTAGCATGTTGGATGTGGCCATTAACCCGTAAAAGTGGTTCACAGGAAGCTCATAGGGGGACACGGTCTGGCTGATTGCGTCACTTCTGCTGATCAAAACTGGCCCACTAGATACTCGGATTAATCACCGATGCTTCAGCGTTCAGGCAAGTCTGGCACCTCACCGATTTTAAGTTTGAGAAGAGGTTAACAACATTTCGTCCCCAAGACCTGTAATTATTCGCTTTGCCGGATAAAATTCCTCCGTTTCCGCGAGTACCAGTCAGCCTGAGGGAAGAGCTACAAGGCGTTTCGATTAGTCTGCCTGGGCTGGGAGAGTTTTAATAAGGGCGTACGACTCACCACACACAAATAAGGGGACACTTCTTTGTAATGACTCCTCCACAAGCTTGGTGTTAACGCAGTCTCAAGCGCTCCTCCCTCCCCCATCCCTTCTTTCCCTTCTTGCACCTCCTCCCTACCGTCCCTCCTTCCGTCCCCATCCCGTGCCTCGACCCCTCCCTCCCTCGTCCCTCCCTCTTCCCCCTCTTCACCTACATCCCCGGAACACACAAACACATTCACACACAGTAGCCAAACAGTCGCCGTCTCAACCCATCTGCCGCTTGACTAATGATGCGTGAACCACTCCGCTCCCATCCCCCAGCCTCCCCGCTCACTACACCCCAGCCACGCGCCGCCGACACCCCCCTGACCCCCCCACACCTACGCCCCCCTCACTAGGAAGCAGCGAAGCACAAAACGCGCGCTAAGGCTAATGTGGGCTCGTCAATGGTTTACAGTCATCTGGGAGGTACTTAAAGTTGTTTCCTGGTGGCTGGTTGCTTTGCTTTATTTTATTTTTTTACTTAGGTGAAGAAAAGGAGCAATTGAAGTAATGCTAAAAATGTTAATAATGTTTCAGAATATGTCTTCAGTTCATCAAGTTCCTCCTCTTTTTCCTTTCTTTCCTCCTCCTCCTCTTTTTTCCTCCTTTTTTCCTCATCTTCCTCTCTTTCCCGGTTATTGTTTTTTGTTCTTCTCTTTCCATCTGGAGAGGTAGTTATGTTGTTTCCTGGTGGGCTGTTGCTGTTTTATTACCTTTTTCTATATTTTTGTTGCATAATGTTTGGGAGCAGTTCTTGTCAACAATACACATTCATCCGGGAGCTTGAGGTTGATCTCTTGCTGAATATTACCTTTTCATCTCTCTTAGTCCAGACTGGAGGTGATGTTCCTTGGATACGATGAGTGAAAACTAATAACGATAATGATGATCTAATAAACTGGTAGATCCACATCATCAGCACAACCAAGCAAAGCAGTGATGATGTTACTGCGACAAAAACAATTAGATACATCATCAGAAAGTCGATAAAATGACATGCTGTTACATCGGTAGAAAAAAACTGAGCGACATGAAAGTTGAAAAGAACAATGGATATCAAAGAAAGAAAGGTACGCACAGCTACGTGTTGAATAAGGCAATGAAGTTTGTGATGATGTCATGTCATATAAACGGAGCTCCATCATCATATAGTTAATGAATGCAAGGATGATGACACAGACACAAATAAAGAAAACTACATCATGAAATAGTTAAGAAAGACAGCGATGATAAAGACAATTTTTTATGCCATTCACTACAAAATAAACCACAACATAAAATAGTTAAGAGAGACAGCGATGATAAAGACAATTTTTTATGCCATTCAATACAAAATAAACCACAACATAAAATAGATAACAGAGACAGTAGAGTTACAAAGACAAATACAGCTATAGACGCCGGCTTAGTGGTCAGCGCGCAAGCGGAGTCCAGGAAGACCGGGTTCGCTTCTCGCCTACCGCAACAAGCTCGGAATGTTCAGTCACCGCCGCATGGCATAAGACTACTAACACGCTGTCCAGAAGACCACCTATCAACCCGGACTCTAGATTCTCACTAAAAGAGGATCAGAGATGAGCTCCAGGGTATAGCATGAGCCAAGCAAGATGGTGCCATTGTAAACACTTGCCTACGCCGGCCAACCCTCAGGCCCACCAAGAAAGCGTACCGGCGCCATAGGGAGACCGTTAAAAAGAATCATCATGAAATCTGGAGCATCTAGAGAGAAAAAAGAAGATTGATGACCACGTATCGAGACAGAAAGCCAGCCAGCCTCCCTTCCCGTCTGCCTCCCCAGGTAAAACGTGACGACGACAAAAATATCAGGCCAGGTAACGTCCGAGGCACACCTTTTCCGATAGTGTTTACTTAACGGAGGAGTTTTAAGCACACACGAAAAGAAGAGGAAAAAATGAAACAAACATTAACCCGGTAGCAGCGGGGATCATGTTTCTTAATGGTCCCTCCAAGCGAGAAAAATGAGAAAAATCACCCCTCACACAAACCATTTCATAATATATATCAAAGCATTTGCGATCAGATTATGTATCATCTATTTTGGGGGGTTTATATCATGGCGCAAATTTGGCCCGTCGCTGGTACCTTTTCCGATAGTGTTTACTTAACGGAGGAGTTTTAAGCACACACGAAAAGAAGAGGAAAAAATGAAACAAACATTAAATGACACAGTTACGTCAAGCACCAGTGAATTTTCTGCTCCAGTTTTTCGTAAGAGTTCCATTATTAATTTTAGAGCCATTCATTGTGTCGCCGAGATAAGGTAATTGCCTGACACACTCCACTCCCTCCCCCGAGCCTATTGTCTTAAGTAAATGAAAGAAACGATACACTAATAATATCTTCAGTGTTAAGAAAGAGAACAAAAGAAACGAAAAAAATAGACTGATGATGTGTGAAAATTTTACGAAGGACAAAGAAGAAAAAAACTGCATAAGAAAATGTAAGAAGAAAGTCATATAATCATTAGACCAATAAAAGTGAGGAAAAAGGAGGAAAACAGAACCTAATAATACTTTGAGCATTGACGGAGAGGAAAAAAAAAACGGGGAAAAAAAAACCGGTTGACGGCGTTTACAAATTTTGAGAATGAAGGCCAAAAAAAAAATGGAAAAAAATGTATCAGGAAAGAAATCAAAATAGGTGACTAAATAATACCTTTAGCGTTAACAGAAAAAAAGGAGCTCAAGACATTTAGAAATATTGAAAATGAAGGACAAAAAGAAAAAAAAAGTATAAGGAAAGAAAAAAACAATGCTTAACCTAAAAATACCTTCAACACCGCGAAAAAAGGGAAGGAAAAGAAACGAAAGAAAAAGTTAATGATCAGATATTTTACAAACGAAGGGCAAAAAGAAAAGAAAAAAAGAAACTGCATAAGAAAGAGGAAGATCATATCGTTAGACCAAAAATGAACTAGATAATAATAAAAAAATAATAATACTTTCAGATTTGACAGAGAAGACAAGAAATAAAAAAATAGGTTGATAACGTTTAGAAATTTTATGAACGAAGGACAAAGAAGAACAAAATATCCAAGGAAAGAAAAAAAAAATAAAGATAAACGTCGCAAAAAAAAAATGTTGATGTTTAGAAATGTTATGAACGAAGGACGAAAAGCATAAAAAAGCCTAATGATGAGAACGAAGAAAATCATATCATCATTAGACCTAAAGTGAACTAAATAGGCGTAATGAAAAAAAAATATATATAACCTTCAGACGATTCAGTAAGCAAGGCCGAAAAACAGGAAAATTGAATGAGTGTTTTGAGGTAAATTAAAAAGAAAAAAAAAAAGGGCAGATAACAAGAAGAGAAAAATACAATCACTTCTAGAATTGAAAGAAAAAAAGTGAAAGAAAAAAACTCAAAATATTTAGACGAATTAAGAAGGAAAGAGAAATGGGAAAAAAATAAAGGAAAAAAGTAAATGAAAAAAAGGGAATCATCATCATCATCATCATTATTACTAACCTACTTCCGGAGAGAGAGAGAGAGAGAGAGAGAGAGAGAGAGAGAGAGTGAGTGTGTGTGTGTGTGTGTGTGTGTGTGTTAACCAGAGAACGGAAATGACCACACACACACACACACACGCACACACACACACACACACACACACACACACACACATCTAGAGATTTATCGCGACCTTGTTTTGAGAAAGATAAATAAAATAAAAGGAAAATCTCTCTCTCTCTCTCTCTCTCTCTCTCTCTCTCTCTCACAGGTGTTCTAGACAAGACGCTGTGACCCAATAGTGACCACCCCCCCTCCCCTCCCCTCCTCCCCCTCCCCATCCTCCACCCCTCTTCCCCCTCCCCATCCTCCACCCCCCTCCCCACACAGTGACCAACCCACAATCTTCCGAGGCAGAACCATGACGGGGAGAAAGTGGGGGAGGGGGAGGAGGAGGAGGAGGAAGAAGAGGAGGAGGTGGGGAGGGGGTGGGGAGGAAGAAGGAAAGGAGATTCTACCTACTCTATCCCCTCCTCCTCCTCCTCCTCCTCCGTTTCCTCCTCTTCCTTCCCCACACTTTTCCTGACCATCCGTGTTTTTGTTCTCTAAAAATAAACAAGAAATGGACTCGTAGTAATGTGAAGAAATTTAATAAGGTTTCCTCATATGTGTCCGGTTTGTCCTCCTTTTCCTCCTCCTCCTCCTCCTCTTTTTCCTCTTCTTTCTCTTTCTTTTGCTCCTCATCTTCCTTTTCTTTTTCCTGGTAGCTCCATACTAGTTATTTTATTCCTTATTCTTTTCATTTTATTCCTCCTCCTCCTCTTTATTTTCCTTTTCCTATCTTTCCTCTTTTTTCCTCATTTTCCTTTCCTTTTTCCTGGTAACTTCATTCTCGTTCTTTTATTCTCATTTTTTTCCTTTTATTCCTCCTCCTCCTCTTTCTCTTCCTTTTCCTTTATTTCCTCTTCCCTTTTCTTATTATTTTCCTTTTCTTCTTCCTCGTAATTTCATGCTTGTTTCTTTTGTCTCCATTCTTTTCCTTTTATTCCTCCTCCTCCTCCTCTTTCTCTTCCTTTTCCTTTCTTTCCTCTTCCTTTTCTTCTTATTTTCCTTTTCTTCTTCCTCGTAACTTCATCCTTGTTTTCCTCCTTCCCTTTCCTTTCTTTCCTCTTCCTTTTTCTTCTTATTTCCATTTTCTTCTTCCTCGTAACTTCATCATCGTTTTCTTCCTTCCTTTTCCTTTTTTTCCAATTCCTTTTTCTTCCTATTTTCATTTTCTTCTTCCTCGTAACTTCATCATCGTTTTCTTCCTTCCTTTTCCTTTTTTTTCCAATTCCTTTTTCTTCCTATTTTCATTTTCTTCTTCCTCGTAACTTCATCCTAGTTTTTCTCTTTCCCTTTCTTTTTTTCTTTATTTTCCATTTTTCTTTTATCACATTTTCATCTCATCCTCGTATTCGTTCCTTATTATTCGTTCGTCTCCTTTCCTTTTCTATTCTTTTCCATTTCCTGTAATCATGTTTTCTTTTCATTCTCATCTTTTTCCTCGATTACTTTGCTTGTTCTTCTCCTTTTCTTTTCTTCCTTTTCCATTTCCTTTTATTACATTTTCTTCTTATTCTCAACTTTTTCCTCGATTACTTTGTTTGCTCTTCTCTTTCCCTTTCCTTTCTATTCCCCTTTTATCATATTTTTTTACTTATCCTCATCTTCCTCTTCATTTATCATATTTTCTCATTCCCTCTTTTTCCTCCGCGTTGCTTCTTATTTCTTCTTTTCTTTCTCTTTCCTTTCTTTTCGATTTTCCCTTTTTCTTAATTTTATACACTCAATCTCTCTTTCCTATCTTTATCATTACTATTATTATTATTATTATTATTATTATTATTAGTTTATTGTCATTATTCTAGTTATCGTTCTCATTACCTTTATCTTAACTATCGCTGTTGTTGTTGTTGTCATTGATGTTGTTGCTGTTGTTGTTGTTCTTATTTCACATCACATCATTTTCCTTCCTCTTCTTCCCACACTACCTCCCCCCTTTCCCCCTCCCCCCCTCCCCCCCCACGCGACCCCCTTCATAGAGACAGTCATTTCCTTCTTCCCATGACTCCCCCCTTCCCCCCCTCTTTTCCCTCCCATCCCTACCCCCCTTCAACACACACACACACACACACACACACACACACACACACACACACACACACAGATGACAAATACGTGTTGTTGCAGGGGCGGTCCAAACACACACACACACACACACACACACACACACACACACACTCGAGGCGCATGGCGAGAGGAAAAAAAAGGGTTAACATCTAATCACACATGCAAACATTTACCTCAAACTGTCAAATATTTGCACCGCGAGGAAGAAGGGAGGGAAGGAGGAAGGGAGGGAAGGGAGAGAGGGAGGGAAGGAGGGAGGGGAGAGATAAAGGAAGTGAGAGGAGGTGGAATGGAATGACGGAAGGGTAAGCGAAGAGGAGGAAGAGACGGAGGAGGAGGAGGAGGAGAAAGGGGAGTATGAAGCGGAAGGAAACATGGAAAGACAGGCACCAGCAAGCTTACTGGCTCATTAGGAGGTTGCCCGCTCTGGTGACTGAATCTGCTGTTCATGCACTTCATTGCTCGAGAGATGACCTAAGCACTTCGGAGGAGGAGGAGGAGGAGGAGGAGGAGGAGGCGGTGGCGAAGAAGGAGGAGGAAAGAACAGAAGAAAAGAAGAATGAAGAAAAAAGAGTGAAAATGATGGTGAAACAAGAAAAAAAAAACCAATCTATCACACGTGTTACTCATGAATAAGAACTTCAAAGTCCTCGAACACACACACACACACACACACACACACACACACACACACACACACACACTCACCGCACGTGTGTTGATGAAATAATGATAGAAGACGGTGATTTATTGATATCATTTCCGCTCTTCGAAATTATGTTTTGACCGACTCTTTGTGTCCGATTGCTTTTCCATCTGTCTGAATTCTGTCTGCCTGTCTGTCTGTTGATCGAAGAAGAAGAAGAAGAAGAAAAAGAAGAAGAAGAAGAAGAAGAAGAAGAAGGGAAAGGAAGACGACGAAGAAAAGAAGATGAAAAAGAAGACAAAAAAAGTAGAAGAAGAAGAAGAAGGAGAAGAAAGAAAAAGAAGAAAATGTAGAAGAAGAAGAAGAAGAAGAAGAAAAAGAACAAGAAGTAGAAGAAGGAGAAGGAGAAAAAGAAGAAGATGAAAAAGTAGAAGAAGAAGAACAACAACAACAACAACAAGTACAAGAACACAAAAATAAGAAGGAAAATAGAAGCAGGAAAAGATGGAGGAGAAGAGGAAGTGACCCAAAGAGAGGAGGGAAAGAAAACAAAAGCAGTGACAAGAAGTTGGATGAGAAGCCGAGGAGGAGGAGGAGAAGGAGGAGGAGGAGGAGGAGGAAGCAGATGGAAGATGTTGCATTGTGTTGCGAAGATGAAACGTGAGCGGTGAGAGAACGAGAGGGAGATAAAGAGGGAGGGAGGGAGGGAGGGAGGGAAGGAGGGAAGGGGCGGAAAGGCAGTTAAAAGAAGGGAGAGACTTGATGGACGGGGTGTCGGTGGATAAGTGGAGGGATGGAGGGGTGACCAAAGGAAGAAGAAGGAAGTGGAGAAGAAAAGGAGGGGGCGGAGAGAAAGGTATAAGGGGGAGATTTTGTTGAAGAAGTCCTTTGGAGCGGTACAGGGAGGGATGAAAAGAGAACAGGAGGAAGAAGAAAAGGAGGAGAAAAAGGGAGGGAATGATGGCAGGAAAACGATTAGGAAAGGAGAGGAAGAAAAAGAGAAAGGGTCGAATCAGAGAGAAGAGAAAGGAGAGTAGGACTGGACAGTGAAGAGAAGAATGAAGAAGAGGAAGAGGAAGAGGAGCAGGAAGAGGAGGAAAATGGTGAAGAGAAAACAACAACAACAAAGACGAAAAAGAAGAAAAAGCAGAGTACAGGGAGGGATGAAGGGAGAACAGGAGGAAGAAGAAAAGGAGGAGAAAAAGGGAGGGAATGATGGGAGGAAAACGATTAGGAAAGGAGAGGAAGAAAAAGAGAAAGGGTCGAATCAGAGAGAAGAGGAGGAAGGGATTGGAGAGAGAAGGAGAGGAAGGAAGAGGAGGGAAGAGGGAGAGGGAGGAGGAAAGAGAAGTGAAAAAAAACAAAAACACAAACAAAAAAAGAAAAAAAAAGGCAGAGTACAGGGGGAGGGAGGGAAGAGAAGGAGGAGAAGAAAAGGAGAGGGAAAAGGAGAGAGAAAGGGTCGAATCAGAGAGAAGAGAAAGGAGAGTAGGACTGGATAGTGAAGAGAAGAAGGATGAGGAAGAGAAAGAGGAGCAGGAAAAGGAGGAAAACGGTGAGGAGAAAACAAGGATAACAACAAAGACGAAGAAGAAAAACAAACAGAGGAACAAGATCAAGAACAAGAAAAAAAATTGAAAGAAGAATAGAAGAACAAGAGACAAGAAGAATAAAAGGACAAGAAACAGAAGAAAAAAGAAGAAGAAAAGAAGAACAAGAGACAAGAATAAAGGAACAAGAAGCAGAAAAAAAGAAAAGAAGAACAGGAAAAAGAAGAAGACAAGAACAAGAAACAAGAAAAAAAGAAGAACAGAAGAACAAGAAAGACAAGAAGAATAAAAGAACAAGAATCAAAAGAAAAAAAAGAGATGAGGCAAAGAATTGAGTGTACGGATGGGTCGCCACACGAGAGCACTGACCACATCCAGACTGATTGGGCCCGTCATCCCCCGAGGCGGCGTGTGTCGGCAGCGCTCCGGGATGCAACACGCGCCTCGGGGCTGGCTAGCTCTGCCCGACATTCCTCTCCTCTCCCCCATGAGGCTGAGGAGCTGTTGCAAGCCTCCGACCCTTCCTCTCACTCCGAAACATTCCTGCGACACCCCAAAACACTCCTCCTCGACCCTCATTTCAACACGAAGGCTTGTTTCCCTCACCGCTCCTTCCACCGAAACGAGCTCGGAGCCCCGGAGGCCTGACCCTGCCCGGCGGCGACGACTGACCGACAAAAATATTAAAAAAAATGAAAATATAAGGAAAAAAATCATAAGCAATCACTTTGTCCGCTTCATGGATCAACACTTTATATCTAGTGTTCTCTTTTCTTTCCTACTCTATTTTCCTTTTCGTTTTCGTTTTTGGTCTGACTTTCCCTTCTATGCCAACCAACATGCCCTACAGGAAAGCCTACTTTTTTTTTTTTTTACAATAAAGGAGACAGCTCAAGGGCACAAAAAAAGGAAACATTGAATAATAAAAAAAAGCCCGCTACTCGCTGCTCCTAAAAAATAAAATAAATAAATAAGAAAAATAAAAAAAAATCTGAGCTTTCTGGCCCGGAGTGCATGCTGGGTACTCTAAGTTCTCTCGGGTTAAGGACATGAGTAGAGTGTGAGGAAGGTCTCGCCACTGATTAACGAAAAAAAACCCACCCGCACAAAATGAATCAGATGTCCCGATGATCACCAGGGGCGGGTTATTTGAATACCGGGAAAGGACTCACATATTTGCAGTTGTTTTCTCTTGTTATGAAAACGGAAAAATCAATATTACAGAGATGAGTAGGTACCAGTAGGTAGGTACTCGGGTAGGTGGTGGTCTAGTGGTCAGCGTACGGATGTGGTTTACCCGAAGACCCAGGTTCGAGTCTCACCGCATGAGGCTGACAATTATTAAGATGAAGATGAAGGAGAAGAAGAAGAAGAAGAGAAGAAGACGACGGAGAAGAAAAGAAGATGAAAAAGAAGACAAAGAAGTAGAAGAAGAAGAAGAAGAAGAAAGAAGAAGAAAATGTAGTAGTAGAAGAAAGTGCCCAGATCTTTAATCAACCCTAACTTCAGTGTGTGTGTGTGTGTGTGTGTGTGTGTGTGTGTGTGTGTGTGTGTGTGTAAGAGGAAAGGAGGGGGAACCGACCTTGCTTTTTCCTACCTAACGATGTGTAATTAAGGAGAATGTATGGGAGGAAGGGAGAGAGGTAAGATGAGGAGGAGGAGGAGGAGGAGGAGGAAAAGGAAGAAGAGAGAGACGAGGACGAGGACCCAGAAGAAAAGGAAGATAAGGAAGACCGACAATAACAGCAACTCAGCAGATAAAGAAGACAATGAAAGAAAACAACACAAGACAAAATTATAATGACGAAAAGAAAGAAAAACAAACAGGAATACAAAAAAAAAAAACCATGACATTTCCTGCCACACACACTTTTTACAACTCAACATTTACAAGAGAAGGAAATAAATAAAAAAAGAACAACCATCCTTAATTAAACAAAAACAAAACAACAACAACAAAAAAATCAAATCAAAAAGCCAAACACAAACCAGAGAACAAACAAACAAACAAACCAGCAATAAAACAAAAACAAAACAAAGCGAAACAAAAACAAAACATAAAAAACACCATCAAATTAGACATGGTAAACCCACATTTCCAAAACCAGGTAGAAACAGATGTACTTAGACGCAACCAGGTAGATCCCTCAACCAGGCTAAATTACCTTGCTGATGAGAGACTGATTAGGCGACCCTTGTAAATACAGGTAGAACAGGTGTACGAGAGAGAGAGAGAGAGAGAGAGAGAGAGAGAGAGTTAGGTCAGCGTGTCTGGCAGTAAGAAAAAACACCAAATCACATTCCATCGGTGCCAAATAAGGACGAAGATGAGTTTAAGTGTGTGTGTGTGTGTGTGTGTGTGTGTGTGTGTGTGTGTGTGTGTGTGTGTGTGTGAGAAAGATGAGGGCGATAAGACGCGACACACACACACACACACACACATACACACACACACACGCACACACACACACACCTTACGTCACGGGCGGCTGGTGAGTGTGAGCAGCCAGGCGTAACTACGGAGCTCCCCTTCACCGGATGTTGCAGGCACCCCCACACCCCCTGCACCCCTTACACCCCATCCCCTACACCCCATTCACCCCACAGCACCTTTATCTTCATCACCTCCCTCTCCCCTTCCAGCACCACGCCCCCTCCCCTCTTATCCCCACCCCCTGTATACAACTCCCTGCCAACAACATCTAACATCCCGTAACTCCTATAACTCCCAACTCCCAACATCCCTTCCTACTCCCTACATCCCCATCACTACCCTCCCCGTCTTCATCACCACCCCCTCCCCCTCCCCCTTACTTTCTACACTCCACCCCATCTTTATCAATCCCCTCCCCTCCCTTCCAATATCACTCCCCTACCCCCTACAACTTTATCAATCCCCTCCCCTCCCTTCCAATATCACTCCCCTACCCCCTACAACTTTATCAATCCCCTCCCCTCCCTTCCAATATCACTCCCTTACCCCCTACAATTCCCCGCCCACTACATCCAACACTGCTTACCCCTTTCATCTTTATCAACCCCTCCTCTCATTTCCTACCCCCTACACCTTCATCTAATATAACCTGCTACCCCCTTGCCACCCCGTACACTAGTCACCACACCATCCACCCCCTGTCCCCCTTACATACTACCCCTTCATTACCCCCACTAGCCCCCTACATCTGCATCACCACTCCCATCACCACCATTCTGTCACTACCACGCCTCCTACAAATTTACATAACCACCTCCTTCTTTCATTTCCCTTCCCACACGCCTTCTCCACCCCGCCCACATGCGCGCACACACACACACACACACACACACACACACACACACACACACACACACACACACACACACACGTTTTCCAGGATGCTCTCACCCAAATATGTCAATCTTGATAGGAGTGACCTACGCCTTCCTCCCCTCCAGAGGCATACCTGAGGAGGAGGAGGAGGATCGGATATACCGGGAAGAATTGAGGAAGTGAAAAAGTTGAAGGAGGAGGAGGAGGAGGAGGAGGAGGAGGAGGAGGAGGAAGAGGAGGAGGAGAGATAATACAGAAGGAAAAGTGTACGAGTTTGGATAAAATCAGAATAAAAAGAATTAAAAAAAACATGAATTCTAAGCAATGAAATAAAACAGAAAAAAACAGAGATATAGGAAGAAAAATAAAATAAAATAAAAATAAGATTGGGAGAATACAAGAAAGAAACCAAAACAGAAACAAAAATACAGGAAAAACACGGAAAAGAGTGAGAGGAAGAAAACGGTATGAGGTAGGAAGAAGGAAAACAGAAGTAGCGATAGTAGTAGTAGTAGTAGTAGTAGTAGTAGTAGTAGTAGTAGTAGTAGTAGTAGGAGGAGGAGGAGGAGGAGGAGGAGTCATAGAGGTCATTGCATCTCGTTCAGGAATGTTTGGTTTGGCGGGTCAACTGAATACGAGATGCCTCCCTGACGACGCTATCCTGATCAGCTGTATTTCCCAGGCGAGACACGAGAAGGGGGACACGGGAAGGGGAACTTGGTAGGGACACTGGGTACTCTACTAAGCCAGTCTACATCTATGACCGTTTGGCTTCTTCACCACTAAGCTTTCTTTCCAACCCTTCCTATTTTTCCCCTTCCATATCCTCCCCCGGCTTTCTTTCCAACCCTTCCTATTTTTCCCCTTCCATATCCTCCCCCGGCTTTCTTTCCAACCCTTCCTATTTTTCCCCTTCCATATCCTCCCCCGGCTTTCTTTCCAACCCTTCCTATTTTTCCCCTTCCATATCCTCCCCCGGCTTTCTTTCCAACCCTTCCTATTTTTCCCCTTCCATATCCTCCCCCGGCTTTCTTTCCAACCCTTCCTATTTTTCCCCTTCCATATCCTCCCCCGGCTTTCTTTCCAACCCTTCCTATTTTTCCCTTCCATATCCTCCCCCGGCTTTCTTTCCTAACCTTCCTATTTTTCCCCTTCCATATCCTCCCCCGGCTTTCTTTCCAACCCTTCCTATTTTTCCCCTTCCATATCCTCCCCCGGCTTTCTTTCCAACCCTTCCTATTTTTCCCCTTCCATATCCTCCCCCGGCTTTCTTTCCAACCCTTCCTATTTTTCCCCTTCCATATCCTCCCCCGGCTTTCTTTCCAACCCTTCCTATTTTTACCCTTCCATATCCTACACCGGCTTTATTTCAAACCATTACTATTTTTCCCTTCCATATCCTCCCCCGGCTTTCTTTCCAACCATTCCTATTTTTCCCTTCCATATCCTCCCCGGCTTTCTTTCCAACCTTCCTATTTTTCCCCTTCCATATCCTCCCCCGGCTTTCTTTCCAACCTTTCCTATTTTTCCCCTTCCATATCCTCCTCCGGCTTTCTTTCCAACCCTTCCTATTTTTTCCCTTCCATATCCTCCTCCGGTTTCCTCTCCACCCCTCCTTTATTTTTCCCCTTCCATACCCTCTCCCGGCTTTCTTTCCATCCCTCCTTTATTTATCCCATCCCGAAGTTGACCTCTCTTTCGGCCACCTCTTTTGATTTTTTTTTTTTTAGGAGCAGCGAGTAGCGGGCTTTTTTTTTATTATTGTTTCCTTTTTTGGTGTGCCCTTGAGCTGTCTCCTTTGTTGTAAAAAAATACCCTCCTCTTTTTTTCTTCTTTTTCCTTCTCCATGTTGCCTCCACCCTTCTCTTCCATCCTTCTCCTCTTCCATCATTCTTCTTCCTCCCTTGTTTTTCCCTTCTGTAACCTCCTCCCTTTTCCCTCGCTTTTTCCTTTTCTTACCTCCATCTATTTTCTCCGTCATCATTCCTCTCCTTTATTCCTTTCCTCCTTTTCTTCTTAATTTATTCGTTTATTCTCATCAAAGGTGTACTGGAGATGTGGCAACGGTGGAGGGGATATAAACACAATACACGTGTGCTCTCGCCTCTCCTTGCCAGTCAGGTGTGTGGTATGACAGGTATAAGACAGGTATGATGAGATGAAAATGGTAATGCAAATCGTGTCGTAGTGAAAGATGGTGAATAGTACTCAAAAAATGTCAAAAAATGCTCAAAAAATAATAAAAAACTAAAAAAATACTAAAAAAAATATCAAAAATGCTACAAAATCTCAAAAAAATACGGTGATGTGGAATATGCTCAAAAAATAATAATAAAAAAAAAAATCAAAAATGCTCCAAAATCTCAAAAAAATACGGTGATGTGGAATATGCATAATCGTCGGTTCCTTCTGCTTATTCTGCCATAGCTGTGTAAAGAAAGGCATGATAAAAGGAAAATGGTATTGGAAATCGTGTTATAATGTAGTAGAGGCAGATGCAGCGGTAGATGAAGAGGTTGTTACGGTGATGTGGAATATGCATTGCGGTCTCGTTGTCATGCCATCGTTGTGCAAGGAAAACACGAGTCGGCGAGGCGTGATGGAAAGGAATGCTGGGACAAGAACGCAGGTTATGACGGTATGTAGCGAGGTAACGGTAGCGATGACCTAACCTTACTCGGGGCCCTCTTTTTGCGTTACCCAGGCCTTCGTTGTACAGGCAAATGAAGAGTAGGTCAAACAGCGCTGGAGTCTCGTCATTGCAAAGCGGTTTTCAGGGTTCCAGTAATGGGCTTTTTGAAGAACATCGTCACTCTTTTTGAATAAGCGGCTGAACCCACACAAAAATGGAAAGGAAGGGAAAAGGAAGGGAAAATAAGGAAGGGGAAAAAATAGGAAAAGGGAAGGGAAAAAATAGGAAAAGGAATGATGGTACCTTCACCTAATCCCCTTTCCTTCTCAATCTATTCAGTTCAACTCCCTTTCCGTCCCATTCCCTTCCCTTTCTTCACCTTCTCCCCTTCCCTTCCCTTCCTTTACCTTCTCCCCTTCCCTTCCCTTCACCTCTTCCCTTTACCTTTCGCCAAACAGCGCTGGAGTCTCGTCAATGCAAGGCGGATTTTAAGGTTCCAATTATCAGCTTTTTCGGAGAACATCGTCAGCTTTCGAAAGTCCTGAATAAACGTCTGCACCAAAACAAACATGGAAACAGAGACAAAAACAAAAAAAAGAATAAGGAAAAGAGGAAGTCGGTCAAACAGCGCTGGAGTCTCGTCAATGCAAGGCGGGTTTTAAGGTTCCAATTATCAGCTTTTTCGGAGTACATCGTCAGGTTTTCGAAGTCTTGAATAAACGGATTCACCACAACAAACATGGAAACGGAGGCAAAAAAGAATAAGGAAAAGAGGAAGTCGAACAGCGCTGGAGTTTCGTCAATGCAAAACGGACTTCAAGGTTCCAATCATGAACTTTAGCAGAAAACATCGGTCAGCTTTCCAGAGAGTCTTAAATAAGCGGGTGCACGCAAACAAACATGGAAACGGAGGTGAAAAAAAAAGGAAAAAGCAGAAACGTTCGCCAAACATGGGCAGTGTAAGCCGGGGGAGCCGCGTCATGACCTCCGGGATGCCACCAGCGTTGGCAAACTATCGTACTCATCGCATTTTATTTTCGTAGTTGCTAACCGATAACTATAACAACAAAGAACGAAAAACATCAATATTCAACAGTTTTAGCACAAACTTTGATTTTCTCACGTTACTTGTGTAGGTACGAGAGTTTGAGTCATAAAAACGATAGATACGATATGTGGTTAATACGATACTTTGGCAACGCGGGACGCCAGGTTCCTCGCCCTCGCCCACGCGGAGGTTCTTTGTGTTTCTGGTGGAGCGGTAAAAAAAAAAAAAAAAAAATCAATCCCCGTAATAAGCGATTGATGAACACAGTGTAAGATGCGTCAATAATCTCAGCAACGTCCATATAAGTCCATATAAGTCCTTGCATCTAACTGAACCCAATATAATCAATGCTAACCTTTCCTATCTATAACTAAGCCGTTCATGGAATTCCACAAGCCATGCATCTAATCTAACCTAACCTAACCTTTCCTATCAATAACTAACCTAACCTAACCTTTCCTATCAATAACTAACCTAACCTAACCTTTCCTATCAATAACTAACCTAACCTAACCTTTCCTATCAATAACTAACCTAACCTAACCTTTCCTATCAATAACTAACCAAACCTAACCTTTCCTATCAATAACTAACCTAACCTAACCTTTCCTATCAATAACTAACCTAACCTAACCTTTCCTATCAATAACTAACCTAACCTAACCTTTCCTATCAATAACTAACCTAACCTAACCTTTCCTATCAATAACTAACCTAACCTAACCTTTCCTATCAATAACTAACCTAACCTAACCTTTCTTATCAATAACTAACCTAACCTAACCTTTCCTATCAATAACTAACCTAACCTAACCTTTCCTATCTATAGTTACTAAGGCTATGACTAAGCCGCCCATATAATTCCACAAGCCTTGCACTTAACCTAACCAAGCTAACCTTTTCTATCATTCCACGAGGCTTACATCTAACCAAACCTAACTTAATCTAACCTAACATTCCCTATCATTCCCAGAGCCTTGCACCTAACCTAACCAACCTAGCCTTTCCTATCATTCCAAGAGTCTTCCATCTAACCAAACCTAACCTAATCTAACCTAACCTTTCCTATTATTCCACGACCCATCCACCTAACCTAACCTAACCTTTTCCATCATTCCACGAGCCTTCCAACTAACCTAACCTGACTCAATCTAACCTAACATTCCCTATCATTTCCCGAGCCTTGCACCTAACCTTTCCTATTATTCCACAAGCCTTCTATTTAACATAACCTAACTTAATCTAACCTTTCCTACCATTCCACGACCCATCCACCTAACCTAACCTAGTCTTTTCCATCATTCCACAAGCCTTCCAACTAACCTAAAATAACTTAATCTAACCTTTCCTACCATTCCACGACCCATCCACCTAACCTAACCTAGCCTTTTCCATCATTCCACAAGCCTTCCAACTAACCAAACAAACCTAACCTTTCCGATCATTCCACAACCCTTCCACCTAACCTAACCTTTCCGATCATTCCACGAGCATTCCATCTAACCAAACAAACCTAACCCTTATTATCATTCCACAACCCTTCCACCTAACCAAACCTAACCTTTCTTATCATTCCACGACTTGCACCTAACCTAACTTAATCTAACCTAACCTTTCCTATTTTCGACCAGGCATAAAGAGGAACCACCAAAATGCGTGAAAGCCCTTGCCGAAGTAGGTTGTGCCAATCACCCACTTCACGACAGCCTGGCACCATTTACAGACTTCCTCATTGCCGAAGAAAAAAAGGTGAAAGAAGACAGCGAACCTCTCAACACCAACCACATCAAGCTCACGAAATTGCGTTGAAAACTTCTGAAAAAAAAATAGTGATTCTCCTGGTAGCGAAATAACGTGCAGCAACACACACAAACAAAGAAATGGAATATAAGTTGAAAAGGCTCCGAAAAATTGAAAAGGGAAGATTACATGTCATTACCTCCAAAATTACAATACGCAACATTTCCAAAGAGAACCGAAAATTAACTTAGGAAAACAATGTGTGGGAGAGGCGCTTTGCTGCCCTGTTATTCCCTCGATGCTTCCTTGGCAGACTTGAAGCAGAGAAAACAACACGATCACTTATTGTTTTGTTTTTGTTTTCATCCACGACTTTCATTAACGAAGAGCAGAAAAAAAAAATATGAAAGTCGTGTAATAGTGCGCCTTATAAGGAAACTATTCACGTCACCCACACCCACCCACACACACACACACACTGAGCATCACAACATGGCAAGATGACACTCTATTTCAGTATGTGCGTGTGCGTGTGCGTGTGTGTGTGTGTGTGTGTGTGTGTGTGTGTGTTCGTGTGTATGTGTTGAGATGCCCAACCGCACACTGCTCAGGCTTGTGGTGACCGATAAGGAAGGAATGGAAAGACGATATGTGTGTGTGTGTGTGTGTGTGTGTGTGTGTGTGTGTGTGTGTGTGTGTGTGTGTGTGTGTGTGTGTGTGTGTGTGAGAGATCGATGTTTGTGGTATCGTCAAAGGAATTTCCACCACGATCAAACAGCAACCACTTTTTCCTTCTTCTTCATTCATCACCACCACCACCACCACCACCACCACCTCCACCATATCACCGCAAAACGTGTTGTTCATTGAAAATATGTGTGTGTGTGTGTGTGTGTGTGTGTGTGTGTGTGTGTGTGTGTGTGTGTGTGTGTGTGTTAAAATTATAAGAAAGTGGGACAGTCTAGACGAGAAAAGCATGTCTCTCTCTCTCTCTCTCTCTCTCTCTCTCTCTCTCTCTCTCTCTCTCTCTCTCTCTCTCTCTCTCTCTCTCTCTCTCTCTCTCTCTCTCTCTCTCTCTCTCTCTCATACACACAAAAACAACAACTCCCCATTTCCCATTTTCTTTCTTCCCTTTACCTCTATTTCCCTTCTTTTCTCTTTTCCTCTGCCTTCCCTTTCTCTTCTTCCTCCTTCCTTTATTTATCTCCCCTTTCATCCCCTTTCCCTCCCTTCACCTTCCCTTCCTTCACCTCTCCTTCTCTTCACCTTCCTTGACCTTCCCTTCTTCTCCCCCACCTTTTAACTCCCTTTCCCTTCCCTCCCTTCACCTTCTCCTCCCTCTCCCTTTACCTCTTCCCCCTACCTTTAATTTCCTTCTTTTACCTTTCTTCCCATTCCCTTCCTTTACCTCTCACCTTCCTGTATCATTCCATTTCCTTCTCCTCCTCCACCTTTTAACTCCCATTCCGTTCCCATTCCTTCCCTTCTCCTCCTCTTCCCTCTACCCTTTGTCCCCTTCCTTAACCTTTCTTCCTATTCCTTCCCTTACCTCCCTTCCCCTCCTGCCGGTTCTCACAGTTCGGGCGTTGCGTTATGAATAGAAAGACCAATTAGAGCCACTCACTACCAGTACCACCACCACCACCACTTCCGAGCCCCCCACCACCACCACCACCACCACCCCAAGCACCGTTACATGTCACCACCACCACCACCTCCTCCTCCTCGTCACCTCCTCACCTTCAGAGTAACCTTACCCCTGACACAGAAGAGCTCTAAGTTAACCTGGAAGAAGACAAAGGTGACGATTTCAGGGTCGTCATAACCTTTCTTCTTCTACTACTGAGTCTTTCTTCTTTATCTTCCTCCTCCTCCTCCTTGTTTGTCTTCTTCTATTACTTTGTCTTCTTCTCTGACTTCCTCGTCCTAGTCCTCCTCTTCCTATTGTCTTCTGCTATTACAGTGTTTTCTTTTCTATCTTCCTTCTCCTTCTCCTGTTTTTCCTTTCTTTACCTAACCATAAACGTCTTTCCACTTTGCGACTCTTTGATCTCTTCATTTTTATATCCTTTCTCTTTCTTCTTCAGGGATAGTGGTGATGATGATGGAGGAGGTGGTGGTGGCAAAGGAGGGATGGTGAGGGTAGGATAGTGGTAGGGAAGTGGTATTGATGCCGGGATGGTGATGGGATGGGGGTGTTAAGATGGTGTTGATGGGATATAAATGGTGGAATGGTGAAGATAATGGTGGTGTGGTGAAGATGATGGTGGTAGAAGTGAGGATTAAAATAGTGGTGATGAAATATTAACGATGAAATGGTTGTGATGGTAATAGTGGGTGCATTGGAGGGGGGGAGGGGGAGGTGATGTGGACTGTATGGTGGTGGTGGTGGAGGCATAGTGGTGGTGATGGTGGCATAGTGGTGGTGATGATGGCATAGTGGTTTTGATAGTGGCATGGTGGTGACGGTGGTACGTAGGTGGTGGTGGTGGTGGCGTTAAGTAATGGACTACAACGTGTGTGTGTGGCGCCAAGGACTTTGATCCCACCGCTGCCACCATTTGTATTGGCTCAAGGCACCGTCCCAGGGTCAGGAGGGCGCGAAGCTGTGACCCCTGCAACACACACACGCACACGCACACACACACCCACCTCCCCAACACACACACATAAGGTTCAAACCCCAATATGGTAGAAGGTCACACAAAGAGGCGGTAAAGACGAACAAAAGCGAAGCGATAAAGGTCACTGGACACGTAAGGGGCATTAGAGTGCGGCTCCCGATCTGGCGACGAGGGGGATTAGATGTCGTGGTCAGCGGGACGGACACATCCATCCTGACGAGGGATGAGGATGAGGATGAGGAGGAGGAGGAGGAGGTAGAGGAGGAGAAAGGGGGAGAGAGGGATATTCCTATTCTTGTGGTGAGGATGGAGAGATGGAAATGACGTAAGAGAAGGAGAAAGAAGAGGAGGAAGAAGAGGAAAAGGCATAACTATTCTTGTGGTAAAGATGAAAAACTGGGCAGAACGTGGGCAGGAGGAAGAGGAGGAGAAGAAAGATATATAGGTCGATATTGCTAGACGATTCCACACCTCACGTCGATTATTTTAAAAGGCCAAAAAGGAGGTCAAGGGTTCTCATGAGTGTTTGGGGGGGTTTCATGGTACAGAAGAAGGGTTAAACTACCACCAGGGTCACAACTCAACCCCTGGAAAGGCCCACACCTCCTACGAAAGCCTTGCCGAGAATGTGTTTTTGGGAGACGAAATGTTTTATAATACAACCTAAAGTTTTTCAACGCCGAGGACTATGGAAGGAGAAAGGAAGCTGGAGCAGAGGGAAGAGAAATAGGAGGAGAAGGAGAATGAACAGAAGCTTGAGTAGGAGGAGGAGGAGGAGGAGGAAGAGTAAAATGAGAGAACAGGAGCAGAAATGAAAGCATGAGGAAGGTGAGGCACTTAAAACCAGGGACGTGTCGGGTGAGAGGTCATCATATACAGGTTGCTAGGCTCGTGCGTAGTGAAGTAAGTCTCGGTGGCTGGCGTATCGGAGGACTATCAGTGTTCCAGCACCAACGTTTTTTTTTTTTTACAGCTAAGGAGACAGTTCAAGGGCGTATATAAAAAATAAATAAAATAAAAAAGCCCGCTACTTACTGCTCCTGAATAGAGGTCAAAGGAGTTTTTATTTTTTTTACAGCTAAGGAGACAGTTCAAGGGCGTAAAGAAAAATATATAAAAAAAGCCCGCTACTTACTGCTCCTGAATAGAGGTCAAAGGAGTGGCCAAAAAGAGAGGTCAACTTCGGGAGGAGAGGTGTCCTGATACCCTATGATATTTGACAGGTTTCTGACCCATAACTATTGCCAAGAAACACCACTATAATTAACCATTTTAACGATAACTCTATAAAAAACAGTTAAGGGGGTGAAGGAGACAGTTTGAGGGTTGGAAATCGGCAAATGTTAGATCCTGAACACGACCATCTGGCAACGTGTTCCAGCACCCACAAGATGCCCACCAACAATGATTTTGATCGGCATCCCGTTCCACTGGAGTATAAGAACATAAGAACATAAGAAGTCTGCAAGCGAGGAACAATAATACCTTATCATCCAGAGAAAGTAGGCCGATAAATACACTTGAAATGAGACAATGAATGAACAGATTAATGATCAAAGGTGTCTATTTTAAGCACCTGCCCGTTCCAACGCAGGTATTATGGGAAGGTACAATTAAACGATAACTAATTGATTAACAAGAAAACTAACTATCTAATCAACTCACCAAATAATTAACTAAGAAACTAAATCAAATACATAAATGAATAATTAAATATCTGATTAACTAACAAACTAACTAACAAACGACCTTATTAACTGACACATGAATTAATTGATCAACTAATCTAACTTGATGAAACTTTACTGAATTTCTCCTGTTCTTTTTTCTTTTCTTTTTTGGCGCAGCGTTTTTGCAGGCATTTTTATCTCTGTTTGTTATGCTCTTGTCTGTCAAATATATAAATGAAATAAATAAAGAAAGAAATGATGATAAAATATGTCGGTGATCAGCGAAATTTTCAGTGCAGTCGCCCGGTGGATGGACAAACAAAACTATTTCGAAAGTGTGAGATTGGAGACGGAGGGAGAAAAGGGGAAAGGAGGAGGAAGAGGAGGAAGAGGAAGAGGAGGAAGGAAGGAGGCGGCTGTCCAGTGTAAAAGGGGGTGGGGAAGGGGGGGGAGGGGAAGCGGACACAACTATTGCCGGTGTGTGTGTGTGTGTGTGTGTGTGTGTGTGTGTGTGTAAGAATGTAAAGTATGGAGAGTTAAGAGAAAAGGAGAAGGGAAAGGAGGGAACGAGGAACACGAAGAGGAAGAGGAGGAGGAAGAGGAGGAGGAGGAGGAGAAGGAGAGAAAGGAGTAGGGAAAGAGGCGGCCGTCGGAGTGTCCAGTCAGATGATGGGGAGGAGGAGAGGAGTGGAGGGGAGTGGAGGGGGGGAGGTGGAGCTATGCCTGTGTGTCCAGCGTCCAGCCCGGGGCCAGGAAAGTCTGTTCAAGTGGAGCATGTGGAGAGGCAGGTGGACGGGAGGGGAGGGGATAGGGGGGAGGGGGGCAGCGTGAGTCAGGCGGAGAACTCCTCACTTTCAGGAGTCTGCGGCGCCCCAGTTTTCCTTAAGACTCGTTCCAGCCCTCCCCCTCCCCCTTATCGATTCCTCCCCTGCCCTTCCCTCCTCCCCTTCCCGATCCACAAGAAGAAAACGTATAAGAAAAGAGTAGGAAAAAGGGTAAATAAGATAAAACTAGATAGGAGTAAAGTTTAAGGAGAAATAGAGGAAAAGAAGGATGCGAGAAATCTGTTGACCATAAGAGAATTAAAATAAATAAAAATCAAGTCATGGGAGGGAAGAAAATGAGCAAAAGAAAGTGCAAAATGAGCTGATAATAGAAAAATAAATAATAACAAGAAAGTTTAGTAAGAGGAGTGGAAAAGAAAGAAGAAATTGAGTTGAACCAAAAAGGAGGTAAAAAAATATAGCAGCCGGAAAGAAAAGAAAAAGAATACGAGTGGAATAGATGAAAAGATAGAAATAAAATATAAAAAAGTAGCCAGAAAGAATAGGAAAAAGAAAAGGATGTAGGAAAGATGAAGAAGAGATAGCAATAAAACATAGAAAAAGTAGACAGAAAAGAATAGGAAAAAGAAAAGGATGTAGGAAAGATGAAAAGATAGAAATAAAATATAAAAAAAGTAGCCAGAAAAGAATAGGAAAAAGAAAAGGAGTGAGAAAAATGAAGAAGAAGTAGCAATCGGACATAAAAAAAGATCATCTGAGAGGGGAGCTGGAGGGGTGGAGGGGTTGGAAGGGGGTAGAGGAGGGTAGAAGGGAGGTGGGGGGGTAGTGCTGACCTTACATGTACAAAAACACATCTGGGGTCATCATCAACCTCCTTACCTGATGACCTTTATGACCTTTCCCCTCTCATCTTACCCCCCCCCCCCCTTAGTAATATCACCTTGCTTCACACACCTGAGTCGCCCCCCAGCCCCCCTCTGCCCCCCCTCCTTGACACCCTTCCTTTTTTTTTAGTAATTCTCCCTTAGTGTTCAACCCTTTCACCTTGATCTCTTTACGCCTTACTGTGCCCCCTGCCCCCCCCCTTACGTCAGCCCCTTTCATTAAGTGTCATAATCTCCCCTCTTCCTCCCCTACACTCCCTTCTCCCTTCTCCCTTTTTAGGTCTTCCCACCCTTTGTCACCTCACCTCACGTTCTCCCGTCACCCCAAAGCGCAGTAACCCACGAACTGTCTGTCCCCAAAACCTCCCTTTCCTTTGTATCTCGACCCCACCCCTTGCCCCCCTCGACTCCCGTTCATAGTTCTTACCGCGCACATCTTCCTCCTCCTCTTCCTCTGTGACACTTCATTCTATTCACTCAAACTCACTCACCCTTATCTTCATAATAATATCGCACCCATACCCATAATATACCCATTAAAACTCACAAACGGCTCCACTTTTCCAACCCATTTTTCTTACCGCGCACATCTTCCTCATCATTCTCCTCTGCGACATTTCATTCCATTCAATCAAACTCGCTCACCCATATCTTCATAATAATATCTCACCCATACCCATAACCCATTTTTCTTACCGCCCACATCTTCCTCATCATTCTCCTCTGCGACATTTCATTCCACTCACTCAAACTCACTCACCCATATCTTCATAATAATATCGCACCCATACCCATAATATACACAAATTCACAAACGGCTCCACTTTTCTAACCCCCTTTTCTCATTTATTATTTTTTGCTCAAGGGTATAGAAAGAAGAGAATATATATTAGTAGAGAAGTTACAGTCGGGGAAAAGGTTATGCTGTCCACATCTCTTCATTGCCCCCCTCCTCGATACCTCCTTTCAGGGCCAACTCTCCTACCCAACCCTTTTTAGCTTTTTACACCTGCACTTCTCCATCATCAGCCCACGCCCTCCCCCCGTCAAGGCCACTTCATCCCTTCCTTTTTGGCCTATTCTTAGTGATATATTTCCTTACCTCTCCCCCTATCCTCTTTACAGGAGAGGGACAATGTGGACCTTGTTTCCCTACGTCTTACAGCTGCCTCCTTTAATGTAATAAGTTCGAAATCACAAAGTATTCCAGTCCGCTTGTCCCTCTTGGTTATTAATGCCCACACCTCCCCTTGATCACCCTTCCCCCAACACACCCTACCCGTCACCTCCCCACCATACGCACCATACGCCTCTTCCTGATCAACCCGCCACCACACGTCACCTCACCCACACTCACCCCCCCCCCCCCCCTCCCTCGCGGCCGTCCGTCACCCACAGCACGCAGTAACGCAGGTTGTGTCCCCAAGACCCCAGGGCAGTCGAGCGTGCAGGAGCCGCGCCGCTGCGTCACCAACAGCTCGCCGCCGCGGCTTCCTGTCGGCGGTGCGGGGCCGTGCCGGGCGGTGCAGCGGCCACAGGAAGTCCCCACTTGGCCGCCGCGCCGCCCGCTCTGGGTCACCCGCACCAGGGACTGACGAGCCAGGGTGCCGCGCTGCCCCGATGGTCTGGCCAGCACTCAATGGCTCCAACACTCCACCACTACTCTGCCACTATACTACACTAAACTATTCCTTCTACTCCAACGCCTCAACACTACTTCACATATCCTTCTATTCCACCATCATCATCATTAACACATTATTACTATTATTATTGACACTATCACTCTCTCTTCTCCAGCGCCTCATAACTTCCACCACTCCACCAGTCTCTACTCCAGCGTCTAAACACTCCACTTCTTCACCACCATTCCTAATACTCCATTGCAACATTATTATTATTTTTTATTACTATTATTACTTTGGCAACCATCACCTTTTGTTTAAGTGTTATGGTAATTGGTATTGCTCTCGGGGCTGCTGCTGCTTTCATCATTATCATTTTCATTTTTAAGATTTTCATTATTGTTATTATTATTATTATTATTATTATTATTATTATTATTATTATTATTATTAGTAGTAGTAGTAGTAGTAGTAGTATCATTAACATCATCATTATTATCATTACTATTATTTGCGTGTCAGGGTTGCTTTTATTGCTAATGCGGTGATTATTATTATCATCTTATCGTTTCTATAATTAGTATGCCCTTTATTCTCCGCCTCATTTTCCATCTTCCTATCAACATCAGAATTATCACCATTATTATTATTAGTATCATCATTATCATCACCAGTACAAGTATGAAGAACACACGTCAGCGTCTTCCAGTGCGTGTCGGAGGAGGCGCCAGCAGGGGACGTGGCCACAACATACGAAGCGCGGTTAAGGTCAGGGACTAGCCCCGACTCCCTCAGCTATTATCATTTTTTCTTAAGGTATTCGTCACAATAGCAAAATGAGCTCTAAAACTCCCTCCCTGCTCCGGCAAAAAACTGGGTCGGTGATTACTACCATTATTTTCATTATCATTCTTATTATCATTACAATTATCACTATTATCATTATTGTTATTCAAGGTCGACAGTGATGGTACAACACAATTAGCAGTAGTAGTAGTGGTAGTAACAGTAGCAGTTATATTATTCAACAAAGGATGGTAGTAGGGTTCATAACAGTTTCACGTAATTTCGAAAATGATACTATAGTTTAAGTAGCAGAAGTAGCACAGTAGTAGCAGAGTAGCAGTAGTAGTAATGAGCAAACAGTAGCAGTAAAGTTCATAATATTTTCACGTCAGGCCGAAAAGTGTGATGCAATGAGAAGTTACTGATATTGTTACTATATTGTTATCATCATGTAAAAAAAAATGGAAGGGAGGTGGAATGAGGAGAGAAATGAACGTGAAATTAGGAGAGACAGGAAGGTGGGATAAATAGAGAAATGAACGTGAAATTAGTAAAGAAAGGTGGAATGAGTAGATAAATTAAGGTGAAATTAGTAGAGAAAGGAAGGTGGAATGAGTAAAGAAAGGAAGGTGGAATTAGTAAAGAAAGGTGGAATGAGTAGAGAAAGGAAAGTGAAATTAGTAGAGAAAGGAAGGTGGAATGAGTAGAGAAAGGAAGGTGGAATTAGTAGAGAAAGGTGGAATGAGTAGAGAAAGGAAGGTGGAATGAGTAGAGAAAGGTGGAATGAGTAGAGAAAGGAAGGTGGAATTAGTGAAGAAAGGTGGAATGAGTAGAGAAAGGAAGGTGGAATTAGTGAAGAAAGGTGGAATGAGTAGAGAAAGGAAGGTGAAATTAGTAAAGAAAGGAAGGTGGAATTAGTGAAGAAAGGTGGAAACAGTAGAGAAAGGAAGGTGGAATTAGTAAAGAAAGGTGGAATCAGTAGAGAAACGAAAGTGAAATTAGTAGAGAAAGGAAGGTGGAATGAGTAGAGAAAGGAAGATGGAATTAGTGAAGAAAGGTGGAATGAGTAGAGTAAGGAAAGTGGAATTAGTGAAGAAAGGTGGAATGAATAGAGAAAGGAAGGTGGAATGAGGAGAGGGAAAACTAAAAACAAAAGTAATAAGCATGTGAAAAAAAAGAGAAAACAAGGAAAAAGGAGAGAATCGGTGCACAAATACAGTTAAGGAAATAAGGGAAAATAAATGGGAAAAGGAGGGAGGGTGAAATGAGGAAAGGAAAAGTTTACAATTAGTAGAAGAAAACAAATGAAAGCGGGAAAGAGGGAAAAGGTGCACAAAGGAAAAGAAAAGGGAAGAAGCATTAGAGTAGTAGTAGTAGTAGTAGTAGTAGTAGTAGTAGTAGTAGTAGTAGTCAACAAACAAATTCTCACGTAGTTGACTGCTCTTTCGGCCACCTCTTCGGATTCTTTACAGGGGCAGCGAATAGCGGGCTTTTTTTTATTGTTTCCTATATTTGTGTGTGCCCTTGTGCTGTCTCCTTTGCTGTAAAAAAAAAACAAAAAAAAAAACATAACAAAACAGCAGCGCCAGAGTTCATAACACTTCAAGGGTTGTTTATGCAGTTATCCACCTCCTCGCCAGCCCTCAACGTCCCGCCTGAGCCACATGCAGAAGCCAGTCAGTAAACAGACCGACCAACCAGCCAGCCAACGCCCTTGCCGCTACGCTAACACTTCCTTCCTCTCTTGCTCTTCTTCCCCCTCAGGACTCGGAGATTTTAACGCGGCCACAAATACCAATCCTGCTCCTATTTGTCCCTTAGGAGTTACAGAGATTTTAATGCGGTCATAAGTACCAATCCTGCTCCTATTCACCCCCTCAGGAGAAAGAGATTTTAATGCGGTCGTAAGTACAAATCCTACCCCTTTTCACCCCTCAGAACCCCAAATTTTAATGCGGTCACAGTTATCAATGCTATTTCTCTCTCTCGCCTTTGGACACGGAGATTTTAACGCAGTCGCAAGTACCAATCCTTCTCCTTTTCCATTCAGGATCAGGAGATTTAAACGCGGTCGAAAGTACCTATCCAAGCTTCCCCTCAGGACCAGGAGATTTAAACGCAGTCGAGAGTACCAATCCAAGCTTCCCTATCTTATTCGTATATTACTTCCTCCTTCCTTCCTTTCTTTACTTGTCCCTCCTCTGTGCTATCTTTATTTATGACCCTCTTTTCATGCCAACTTTGTATCTTCTGTCTATTCTTTGTCTATCCTCTCTTTCCTGTTGCTTTCATTTACTTCTTCCTTCCCTTGTTTGTCTTTTCTCTATATTTGTTTTCTTTATGATCAATCTTTTATTTTCCTTTATATTTTCTCTGTATATTATTTTCTTTTTCTTTCGATTTTCCTTCTCACCTCTTTTGTGGCTTATATACACACATTTTTTTGTCCTGTCTTCCCATCCATCATTCCCCCTCCTTCCATTACTCACGCGCTCGCTTCCTTCCTGCTTCTTACCCTCTCTTTTTTTTCTCTTCTGTGCACCTTTTCTCTCTTTTTCCGCCGTCTCTCGTTTGTTTTTCTCCTCCTTCCGTCCTTTATTTTTTTTGTTAGCTTTCCCTCTCCTCATTCAACCTCCCCCTCCCTCTTTATTTTGTGTTATTTCCTCAATAGTATTTGTGCGATTATGTTTCCTTTTCGTCCTATCTCTTTTTTTTTTCTCATCCTTCTTACTTTTTTTGGTACGATTTTACTTCTCCTCACTCTACCTCCTCTCCCATTCTCTTCATTCCTCGGTAACAACTCCTTCCTTCATTTCTTTCCGATTCTCCCTTTTCTCATTCTCTACTTACTTTTATTTGCCATTTTTTCTTCTTAACATTATTTCAATCACTCTACCTTCTTTCCCATTCTCTTTTCCATTCTCTTCATTTCTCAGTAACAACTCCTTCCTTCATTTCTTTCCGATTCTCCCTTTTCTCATTCTCGACTTACTTTTATTTGCCATTTTTTCTTCTTAACATTATTTCAACCATTTCCTTTTTCTGATTTCCAAGTGATCCTTTTTTTCCTCCTTGTTCTTCATTTCATTCTAATATTGTCTTTCCTCTTACCCCTTTACATTTTCTCTCTTTCCTATTCCCTTTCTTATAATTATCGTTTATTTAACCAATTTCTTTCCTCTGACTTTAAACGTTTCATTTTCATCAACAATTCCATTTCTCCTTACTTTCCACTTTCATCAATCCTTCTTTCTCTCTCTTTTTCCACTCATTGACTGCTCTTTCTCTCTTTCCCTCCTTCCCCCTTTCATCAACAGTTCTTTCTCTCCCTGCTTCCCACTTTCCCTCCTTTCTCCCTTTTAGATTTCCTCCTTCACATAGACACCAATCACTTCAAGGCCGTGAATATATATTGTTAAGGGCGTCACGAATGGGAAACCTCTGACTTTGAATTTCCTTTAAGGTCGGCGATGACTCAACTAAATAAATAAAGTTTGTGGAGAGAGAGAAAGATAAAGGTGATGGAGGAAGGAGGGAGGGTGAAGGGGAATGGAGGGAGTGAGAGGAAAGAGCATGGAGAGGAATGAAGGGATGAAGGGAGTGAGGGAGAAGAGGAGGGGAATGGGGTAAGGAAGGTTAGGAAAGTTAGATTAGTAGGGGGGTTAGGAAGGATATCATGTGAGTGGAGTACAAAGGAGTTACGAGAGGAAGGGAGAGTGGACTTGCAGGGTGAGAGAAAGGAGAGATGTATAAGGGGTGGAGAGGTAGGTGGGATAGAGGAATGAGTTATGGCTGAAAGCAAGAGGGGGAGAGTTGAAGTACTGTGGAAGGGATTAGGAGAAGATATGGGGTTGAAGAAAGAGGAAGGATGAGTTGGGGAGAGAGGAGATAAGGAGTTAAGATGAAGTTGAGTGAAATGGATGGAGGATATGAGTTGGGTGGAGGAGAGAAAAGATGAGATTGAAGTAGGAGGAGAAAAAAGAGTATGGAGTGGGTTGAAGAGAAAAAGGAGATTAGGGTAAGAGAGAATAGGTTGGGATGAGGGGAGAGGAGAGAAATAAGAAAAGATTTAAAAGGGAGAGAGAAGCAGAAAATGTGATGGGGAGAGAGGAGACAAAGAGGTGGAGATCAGCATGGGAGAAGGAAGAGGTTGCACTGAGGTGAGAGGAGAAAGACATGAGGAAATTGAAGTGCAAGAGGAAAGCAGAGTATACATCGTGGTGGAAGAGGAGAGAAAAGAGATCAAAATGGGGGAAGGAGAAAACTTGTGTTGAAATGGGGAGAAAAAAAATGAGGTTTGCTTGGGGTATGAGAAAGAAAAGAGGTAAAGACGTTGAAAAAAGAAGAGAAAGAAGGCAGTTTTGGGGTGAAGGAAAAAGATAAAGCGTTGGGCTGGGTGTGGGAAAGAGAGAAGAGGCAGTGAGTGGTCAGGAGGAGGAGGAGAGGAGGGAGAGACGGGAGTGAAGAAAGATGTGAGAGTTGACCTTACCCCTCAAGCGTAAAACCAACACACTCAGATTTAAAACTTGTGATAAAAAAATATATAAATAACAATAACAAAGAGGAAGACTGACTCAGCGGCGGCCTTCCTCCAGTGTTAACAGCTGACCGCCACGCACAGGAAGAAGAGGGGGGTGAAGGGGTATTGGGGGATGGGAAGGGGGGAAGGGGGGTAGACAGAGCCGCCGCGGGGGTGAAAGGGTTGGGGGAGGGGGAGGAGGCGGGTAACCACAAGCCGTTCGTCGCCGCCCATTCAAGTTGTGTTTACATTTTAATTTCATTTCTTTACCGTTATGGAAAGAAAAATAATATTGTCAGGAGGAAACGAGAAACGAGGGGAGGTTTGTTGACAATAATTACAACACTTGCGAGAACAGGTATGTGGATTTTTTTTTTTTTTGCTTCTGTTTCATGTGTGTGGAAGTATGTGCGTACGTTTGTGTGCTCGCGTGTGCTTCCGCGGCGTATGCACATAAACGCGCTTCTGCTGTGTGAGTGCGTGTGTGTGTGAGCGTATGTGCGTGAGAAACTGTGTGTGTGTTCGCGAGTTCACACACACGGCCATATATCATTCGTTTGTGTGTGTGTGTGTGTGTGTGTGTGTGTGTGTGTGTGTGTGTGTGTGTGTGTGTTGTCCTTCTTACTCTCTCAGATGTAAAAGATTTCGCTTTCCTTCCCCAGCGCCTTGACCATCTGGGAAGAGGAGGAGGAGGAGGAGGAGGAGGAGGAGGAGGGAGAAGAGGAAGGAGGACGACTCAGAGGAAAACAAAAAACAAGAGGAAGAGGAAATAACAAAAAAAAGCATCCAATTTTCATAAGTAAAATAGATAATAATGGAAGAGAGAGAGAGAGAGAGAGAGAGAGAGAAAGGTGTAAGGGGTGGTCACTTCCGTCCCACACAGATTGGCGGAGAAAGAGACAAGGAGGAGGAGGAGGAGGAGGAGGAGGAGGAGGAGGAGGAGGGTGATTGCGTGTTCGGGCCGGAAACAAAAACGCAGCGGCCTGGTTTTCCATCGCCGCTGTCCACTCTGACTTACTGACACACATCCCCTTCCACTCTTCCACTTGTACTATTCCACCCCTCCTCCACTTCTTCCACTGCTCCTTTCCCTCTCCACTTCTTCCTCTACTCTACCCATCTCCTACTACTCCACTTCACTCCTACTTCTTCCACTCTACTTAACCACTTCTTTAACTAATCCTCTCCACTTTTTCCATTCCACTTCTATCTTTTCCACTACTCAACTCCACCTATATTTTTTTCGACTCCTAAACTCCTCCTCCACATCTTCTACTTCAATCCACTTCGCTTCTCTTTCTTCCATTACTTTACTCAACTTCCACTTCTTCCACTACTCCACACTCCTCCACCTGCACTCTTCCATTTCTTCCACTACTCAACTCCTTCACTTCTTCCACGCTTCCAGTCCACCTCCACTTCTACTGCTCCACTCTTCTCCACCTTCACTCCAGCCTTTTTTCCGATACTCTCTTCCATTTCACCTCCGCTTGTTCCACTATTCCATTCCCCTCCATCGTTACTCAAGCACAACTTCCACTACTCGACTCCACCTTTCCTCTTCTATTACTACTCTGCTTACTTTGCTGCCCTTCTTCTGAATCACTATCCTACTCCACTTAAAATCTCAGTCCACTACTCCACTTCACTACGCAACCATGTCACAACACCATAACTTCTTCCACTAATCCACTTCATCCACCTTACCATTATTATTCCACTGCTGTAACACTTCTCCAACCCATCTCCACTTCTTCATTCAGTCCATCAATTAATCTCCTCCTCTTCCACTAATCCACTTCATCCACCTTACCACTATTATTCCACCGCTGTAACACTTCTCCAACCCATATCCACTTCTTTAATCAGTCCATCAATTCATCTCCTCTACCACTTCACCACTTAAAACCACTTGCCAGATTCCCTTTTATTCCCCTGCAACTTCACTGTAAAATAATCCCTCCCGCAACTCCAAAATATTCTTGCCCTCCACAAGCAGACCACCAGCACCCATCAACGACTCCACCCTTACCACAAGCTACTGATTTCCTTCCCCTTCCTCCATTCTCCCTCCCTCCCTCCTCCTCCTCCCCCAACTCCTCCTTCAGCACACAGGCTAATATTGATGCTCCCGTCAGTGCACAAACATAACCGCCACTGCACAAACACTACGACCCTAACTCAAATACACTCAGCTCAATCACACATCACACGAATACACTCACTCTCTGTCTGTGTATGTTTCCTTCCTCCCCTGATTCCGTGTTATAGATTTAGGAAGGTTATGGTGGTGGTGGTGAACAGTAATAATAATAATAATAATAATAATAATAATAATAATAATAATAATAATAATAATAATAATAATAATAATAATAATAATAATAATAATAATAATAACAACAACAACAACAACAACAATAAGGAAAAATAGAACAAGAGAAGAAGAAGAAGAAGAAGAAGAAGAAGAGCAAGAAGAAGAAAAGAAGAAAAAGATATTATTATTATTATTATTATAAAAAAAAAACTCACCACCAAAGACTTTAAGAAAAAAACCCGCAAACAGAGAAAAAAAACACAGATATAAGTGAATGACTGTCTCAGAATGGTGGTGACAGTGGTGGTGATGGTGGTGGTGGTGGTGGTGAGAGAGGGAAATTGTGTTAGCGGGGTAGTGAGAGGGAGGGAAAAAAAAAACGGAGAACGTGAGGGAGAGTGAACGAAAATGTGTGTGTGTGTGTGTGTGTGTGTGTGTGTGTGTGTGTGTGTGTGTGTGTGTGTGTGTGTGTGTGTGTGTGTGTGTGTGTGTGTGTGTGTAAGATTGATAAATAGATAGATAGATAGATAGATAGATAAATAGATAGAGAGAGAGAGAGAGAGAGAGAGAGAGAGAGAGAGAGAGAGAGAGAGAGAATAAGTGGTTCAGTGATGATAATGGGAGTGACGGTGCTGTGATTGAGATGATGGTGATGATGGTGGTGATGGTGAGGCTGGGAGAGAGTGGTGAGAGTGAGGCTGAGAGTGAATGGGAGAGAAGGAGGGAGAGTAACAAATAGGAGTAGACAAGTAAGAAAATATTAAGAAAAGTAAGACGGAGGAAATAGAGATAGCAAGGATAGATCAAAATAGAAGAAATAATATGAGAGAAGGAAAAAAGTGATAATTATATAAGACAAACGAGGAGAGAGAAGAATGAAGTTATGATAAGAGTATTATAAGGATGAAGAAAGGAGGGATAAGAGAAGAAAGAGAGAAGCGAAGGGTAAATTAGTAAAGAAAATGAAAGAATGAGAGAATAATGAACGATTGTAAATGAGAAAGAGAGAGAAAGAAAGAGAGAGTAATTAGATCGAAAAGTAGAAGGAATAAGATAGATAATTCAGGAGTAAAGAATGAGAGAAAAGAAAAGGTAGAAAGAAGGACGAATAAGGGAGGATTTATAAAAGGAAGAGGGAGAGAAAGAGAGAAAGGGGAGAGGGGCAAAGAAGATTGAAACCAGGAATGAGGGAGGAAGGAGAGAATAGGAATAGATATAAAGGATTAGGAAGAAGAATGAGGAAGAAGCGAGGAATGAGGAAGATCAGATTACCTCCTCCTCTTCCTCCTCCTCCTCCTCCATCTTCGCTTCACACACCCTTCCGTCCCTACCCCTCATTTATCCCTTCCCTCCCTCCTCCCATCTATACAAATATACTCCTTTGTTTTGCTCCTTTACATTCCTAATCTTCAGTCTGTCCATTTTTATTCCTTTTTTTCCTTCCTTTCTTGTTTACTCATTTTCTTTTCTCCGTCTACACATAACGCAATCCCTTTTTTTTTCTTTTCTTTTACGATATATATTTTTCCATTTCCCTTTTCTTTTTTTTTATTTAGTGTATATTTCCCCCATTCTTTATTATTTTCCTCCTTCCTCTCTGTTATTAATTTTTCTGCTTCATTTATTCCTCATTTATTTTCATTTTTATCATCATTCTTTTCATTCATTTGTTCTTGTGTTTCTTCTTAATTTTCTTCCTTTGCAACTGTTTCCTTTTTTTATTATCTTCTATGTTTTCCTTCCTTTATTTTCTTCCTTTGTATCTGTCTCCTTTCTTTATTACTTTCTTCTCTGCTTTTCTTCCTTTATTCTTCAGTTTCTCCTTTATTTTCTTCCTTTGCAAATGTTTCCTTTTTTCATTACTTTCTTCTCTATTTTTCTTCTTTTATTCTCTAGTTTCTTCTTTATTTTCTTCCTTTGTCAATGTTTTCTGTTCAGCCCTTCGCATTTTTTATTCCGTTGCACACTTCCTCCTCCTCCTCCTCCTCCTCCTCTTCCTCCTTGCCATATTATCCTCGCACATTCCATTCCCCTCCTCCTCCTCTTCCTCCCGCTCTTACTTCCGTCTCCTCCCTCTTCTAAGCACTTCCCTCCCTCTCTTTCCATTCCTCTTCTTTACCATATTTCCTTTTCTTCCTTCTCCACAACCTGACCACCTTTACTCTTCTTCCTTCTCCTTCACTTCCGTCTCCTCTTCCTTCTCTTCCTCGGCTGGGATTCCTTTTCCCTCCTCTTCGCAGCTTATTCCTTTCCTCCATTCCTACACTTCCACAACAGGATATTTAATAACTAACTAACTAGCTTACTCTTATTCTCCTCCCTCTTCATTCTCTTCTCTCCTCTTACTAATCTCCTTCCTTGCTCATCCAATTTCTTATACTAACAACCCTTTAACTAACTAACTAACTAACTAACTAACTTCGTATTCATTCCTTAGGGTCACATTCTCAAACATTTCGTAGTAGTTTTAGGCATTTCCAGGGGTAGCTTTATGACCCTGGTGGTGGTTTGACCCTTCCTCTGTACCATGACCCTAAAGCAACACTCATTAGAACCCAACTGATCTACCTTTTGACCTTTGGAAATAGTGGAGATGAGAGGCTGAATCGTCTGAGAATATCGATCTTTTTAGGCATTTCCAGGGGTAGTTTTATGACCTTGGTGGTGGTTTGACCCTTCCTCTGTACCATGAACCTAAGGCAACACTCAATAGAACACGATTGATCTACCTTTTGACCTTTGGAAATAGTGAAAATGAGAGGCTGAATCGTCTGAGAATATCGATCTTTGTAGGCATTTCCAGGGGTAGTTTTATGACCCTGGTGGTGGCGTGACCCTTCCTCTGTACCATGACCCTAAAGCAACACTCATTAGAACCCGAGTGATCTACCTTTTGACCTTTGGAAATAGTGAAAATGAGAGGTTGAATCGTCTGAGAATATCGATCTTTGTAGGGATTTCCAGGGGTAGTTTTACGACCCTAGTGGTGGCGTAACGCTTCCTCTGTACCATGACCCTAAAGCAACACTCATTAGAACCCGAGTGATCTACTTTTTGACCTTTGGAAATAGTGGAGATGAGAGGCTGAATCGTCTGAGAATATCGATCTTTGTAGGCATTTCCAGGGGTAGTTTTATGACCTTGGTGGTGGTTTGACCCTTCCTCTGTACCATGAACCTAAGGCAACACTCAATAGAACACGACTGATCTACTTTTTGACCTTTGGAAATAGTGGAGATGAGAGGCTGAATCGTCTGAGAATATCGATCTTTGTAGGCATTTCCAGGGGTAGTTTTATGACCCTGGTGGTGGTTTGACCCTTCTTCTGTACCATGGCCCTAAAGCAACACTCAATAGAACACGACTGATCTACCTTTTGACCTTCTAAATAGTTGAGATGAGAGACTTCAGACCCTCCTGGAGTACCTCAGCGTCATCACCAAACTGTCTTATGTCAATGGCTATACCCCAGTCAAGATCGTTGGTTAAAATGATACCCAGTAATGGACCCCAAAACTAGCCTTGCGGGACGCCACTATGCAGAAACTCGAGCCCATTCTGATTAACCTTCATTTACCTGATAACCTCATTTCCGTCTTCTCTTTCATCTTTTTTGCATATTCTTTCCTTCTCCCATTCGTATTGGTATTTAAGTTTTATCTTCTGGTTCCTGTTACCTATACGTTTCCATATCTTCCTCCTCTTACACTCCTTCCCTCTTCTTTTAATCTCTCCTCGCCATTCTTGCATCATCGAACCTTTTTTATCCTCGTACATTTCTTCCTCTTGGTTTTCACTCTTCTCTTCCTCTACCTAAAGCTTTCATCATCCTAGTACTCTTCTTCCTCTTCTTCTATACACTTCTCTTCCTTTACGTCAAGTTTTTATCATTCTTAAGTCTTTGTATCTGAATTTTCCGACTTTTTTTTTCCTGAACACTTCCCTTCGTCTACCGGCCCGGCCCTATCCTCACCACTCTCTTCTACCATATCCTTACTATTATCCTCTATCCTTACTGTTCTCCCTTATCCTCACTTCCCTATCCTCACCATTCTCTTCTACCATATCCTTACTATTATCCTCTATCCTTACTGTTCTCCCTTATCCTCACTTCCCTATCCTCACCATTCTCTTCTACCATATCCTAACTCTTATCCTCTATCCTTACTGTTCTCCCTTATCCTCACTTCCATATCCTCACCATTCTCTTCTACCATATCCTTACTATTATCCTCTATCCTTACTGTTCTCCCTTATCCTCACCATTCTCTTCTACCATATCCTTACTATTATCCTCTATCCTTACTGTTCTCCCTTATCCTCACTTCCCAATCCTCACCACTCTCTTCTACCATATCCTAACTATTATCCTCTATCTTCACTATTCTCCCTTATCCTCATTTCAACAGTCTTCATTACTCAAGTCTAGTCTTACTCCCTTCTACCTTATCTTTACATCTACTTTATCTTTACTTTAACTCAATCCTACATTTTTTTTTTTACAGCAAAGGAGACAGCTCAAGGGCACAAAAAAAAGGGAAACAAAAATATAAAAAAGCCCGCTACTCGCTGCTCCTAAAAAGAATCCAAGGAGGTGGCCGAGAGAGACACACAGTTCCCTTCCTCAATCTTTATTCACTCCCTTCTAATTCCCTACTGTTATGCCTCTTATGAAGTCCTCCTCTCCTCTCTGTCTCATTCCTATTGTCTTCACACACAAACATTATTATTTCTGGCCCTGAATTCCCTCCCAAAACACCCCCTGTCCTTACCTTTCCAATCTCTTACAATATGATACTTCCTCCTTATACGACATTCTTTATATTTATTGTGTTTTTTACGTTTTCCATTCCTTCTTCAGTTACTTCTTTTATCAAGCTACTTTCCTCTTACTTATTCTCTGTTCTCTATTCTCTTTATATATATTGCTATTTTTCTGGTCATTTCTATTAGTTGCATTCGTCTCTCTCTCTCTCTCTCTCTCTCTCTCTCTCTCTCTCTCTCTCTCTCTCTCTCTCTCTCTCTCTCTCTCTCTCTCTCTCTCTCTCTCGTCGTCTCTTTCCCACACTCATGTCTTCCACACTCACCACAAACTCCTCCTCCTCCTCCTCCTCCTCCTCCATGTATACACGTAACCTCGATGACCTCATAAGCAATTCAAAAATCACAATTAAAACGAAGCAAGACACGCAAACACTAATTACCCTGATGATGATGATGATGATAATGGCGGCGGTGGCGACAGGAGGAGGAGGAGGAGGAGGAGGGAGAGTGAGACGGAATGTAGAGCACTTTCCTGGTCAGAGAGAAATGACACACACACACACACACACACACACACACACACACACACACACACACACACACACACACACACACACACACACACAGAGGAGCCGCCGTGACCTTCCTCTTCTCACCATCTTTCATCTCATTGTCTTTCGCGTTCCAGCATCATCACCATCATCATCATCACCACTACCACCATCACCACTGCCACTGTCATCATTACCACCTTTGTCCCACTGTCACTCGCTACCACCATCACCATCACCATCACCACCATCACTGTCATCACCAACACCACCACCACCACCACCGCTAATTATACCCTCATGGTAATTACTCGTCATTAGAGGTATTATGCTGTTACTGTTACTGATCTCACCACCACCAACACGATGAGAACACCACCATCATCACCACCACCAACAACAACATCATCACCACCACCACCAACAACAACAATAACAACACTAAGACAACAACCTCACAACCACCACCACCACCACCACCACCAACAACAACAACAACAACAACACTAAGACAACAACCTCACAACCACCATCACCACCACCATCACCACCACCACTAACAACAACAGCAACAACAATTATCACCACTATCACCACTAACAACTACATCGACAACAACAAACAACAACAATAATAACAATGATAATAACGCACTTTCTTTGGGGTGACATAGACGTAATATTGATTCTAAATAAAGCAGAGGAGGAGGAGGAGGAGAAGGTGGGGGTGGGGGTGGGGGTGGAGGAGGAGGAGGAGGAGGAAACATGGTTGAGGGCAAGTCCAAAAGTGGGGATGACCCAAACAAGTGGATTATGCACCACTTAACCCCCTCCCCCTTTCCCCCTCCTCCCCACCCCCCATCCTCTCCTCCCCTTCTCACCAACTCCCTCTCTTCACGCTTTCCTATCCTACTCCTCTTTCTTTCCCCTCCCCTTCTTCTTCCCCTCTTCATCAACCCCTCCTCTTCGCCCTTTCCTATCCTACTTCCGCTTTCCTTCCCCTTCCCTTCTTCTTTTTCCTCCTCCTTCCCCTCCATTCTTCCTTCCGCTCCTTCCTCTCTTTATATTTCCTAATCTTGTTTTCGAATCGTCTTTACTCCTTTCCCTTCTCCCGTTTCCTCTTTTCTTTGCGTTCTCTTTCTTCTTCATCTTCTTTCTCTTCATCTCCTCTCTTTCCCCCTTTCCCTCCTCCTTCTTTCTCTATTTCCATTCTGCGTTTTTAAATCTTTGCCAATTCATTCTTTCTACATTCTTTCTCCTTCTCTGTTCCCCTTTCCTTTCATCCCGTCTGTTTTTTCCCGGATCTTCTTTTCCCTCCACCTCTTCCTCTTTTTCCTTCCTTCTCATGCATTTCCCTTTCTCTATTTCCTATTCGTGTTTTCTCCTCCTCCCTTTCTACTTTCCTTCACGTTCTGATTCCTCCTTATCTTATTTTCCCTGCACCCAACCTTCTCGTTTGTCTTCCCTTCCTCTTGCATTTCCATTTTTTTCTGTATGTTTCTTATTGGTGTTTCTTCTACTTTTCGTTTCCTCATTCTTGTACGTTCTGTTTCTTCTTCTTTACTTACCATCATTTCCTTTCACTCATCCATATCTTTTTCTTCTCTCCTCTTGCATGATTTTCCTGCACTTCAAACACCGTCTTTCCAAATCTTCCCTTCTCCTTCCTTTCCCTTCCCTTTTCTTTCACGTTCTATTTATTCCTCGATCCATCCTTTCCCTCTAATTATCTTTCCTTCCTTTCCTCCTCACCTCCTATAAGATATCTTTCCCAATTTCACTCCTTCCTTATGAATCTTCCCACCTTACCTAAATTCCCCACTTCCTCTTTTACACCGAGACACAATTTCCCTCCCGCTCTCGTCCCCATCCCAGCCACTGATGTTCCCTTAACCTCCACTTCCCTTCCTTTTAACATTCCCCAAACTTATCCTAAGGGCCTCTCGCCCCCAATTAATTTTGACTCTCAGTCCTTCCCTACCCTCTATTACCTTTCCTTTTCCCTCCATTCAATTCTTTCTTTTCCCTTTCTTCCAGTTCCTTTTTCTCTCCTTTCTATCTCTTTCATCTTTTTCCTTTCGTCCCCTTTCATTTTCTTTCTTTTCTTCACCTTCTCTCTCCTTTCCCTCCTTTTCCTTCCCTTTTCTTTCACGTTTCTTCCCTACACTTCATCAGCTTCACTTCCCTAACTTCCCTTCACTTCTTCACTCTTCTCCAGTACCTCGATACACGTCTTCAACTTCCTTCACTTTCCAAAACTTTCCTACACTTTTCTTCGCTTTCCTACACTTTCTTTTCTTCTCCAAATTCCTTACACCCATACATTTCTCAAACTTCCTCATATTTCCCTAACTTCTTCACACTTCCCCAGTACCTCCATTCACGTCTTCAACTTCCTTCACTTTCCAAAACTTCCCTACTTCGCTTTCCTACACTCCCTTATTCTTCTCCAACTTCCTTACACATACATTTTTCAAACTTCCTTACATTTCCCTAACTTCTACACCCGTCCTTAACTTCACTACACACCTCTACACTTCCCCAACTTGCATACACTTTACACTTCTTCACTTTTCTCTACACTTCTCTCCTCAACAACGCAAGTGGGGCTGAGACGATGTTAAATCCGGGTAATGGTATGAGTGGGGAAGGAGGAGGAGGAGGAGGAGGAGGAGGAGGAGGAGGAGGAGGAGGAAGAGCATGAGTGGGAGGAGGAGAATGAGGGTGTAATGACTCTCTTCCTCTGTTGTATGCTTTGGTTGGGTGGAGGAGGAGGAGGAGGAGGAGGAGGAGGAGGAGGAGGAGGAGGAGGAGGAGGAGGAGGAGGAGGAGAAGGGTAAGTAAAATGTAATGAACTGCAATAATAGTGATAAAAATGTGAATAATAAGATGAAGAAGAAAAAGAAGAAGAACGAAAAGATGAAGAAGAAGAAAAAGAAGAAAAAGAAGAAGAAAAGAAGGAACAAGATCAAAGAGAAAAAAGAGACAAAAAAGAGAAAGGAAGAAAAAAATAAAGAAAAAACAAAAAAATAAAAATGATGGAGAGTAAAATATTGACAACACAACAACCACAACTAGAAGAAAGTAAACGCACACACACACACACACACACACACACACACACACACACACACACACACACACACAAAGACTCTCTCAACAATATCATTATCAAGAGAACAACACATCATAGCCGGAGGAGTAGAGAAGGAGGAGGAGGAGGAGGAGGAGGAGGAGGAGGAGGAAGACAGGTGTTGCAGTAGTAGTACCAGGTAAGTGAATGCCAATTAGCGTATGATGAGATTACCTGCTTTAAAAGTCTTCCCTCTGCTAAAGACACTATTAGGAGGAGGAGGAGGAGGAGGAGGAAGGATGATGAATAAGGGGTTGATAATAAAGAAGAGGAAGAGAAAACGTTATGAGGGAGAATATAAAGAAGAAGAAGAAGAAGAAGAACTAGAAAAAGAACACGAACAAGAACGAAAAAAAACAAGCTAAAAAAAAACAGAAAAAAAGAACATGAAAACAACAATAACACAACAACGAAAACCAAATCAAGTCCCCCCTAAAAAAAAGCCATACTCTATAACACCAATCATCACCCAAAACAACACCAACAACCTCAATACATTCTTTAACAAACTCAACCACAACAAACAAACACTCCACAACAACTTACAGACAGCCACGGGTATCGATCTGTGGCCTGAAGACGTTCAAGCAACACATTAGCCGAAGAGTCAACCGGTGGGGAGGCTTCATTCGGCCCGGGGGTGGAGGTGGTGGAGGTGGAGGTGGTATTGGAGGTGGAGGTGAGGGTAGTGGTGATAGGAGAGGGCAGGGCTAAGGTGGTGGGTCGTGGAGGGGAGGTGGAGGTGGATGAGGAGGAGGTGGATGAGGGTAAGGGTGTAGATGTGGGTGTGGAAGTGGATGGTTTTTCTGTGCGTGTGGGTGTGGTTTGAGTGGGTGTAGATGGTGTGGATGACTTTTGTGTGGGTGTGGGTGGGCTCTCCGTGGGTGTGGATGTGGGTGTGGGTACGGGCGGTGTTTTCTGAGTGCCCTGGGTCTTTGTGGATGTCAGAGGTGGATGCGTGGGTATCGTGGGTATGGACGGGCGGCGTGTGGGTGTGAGTGGGGGCTGCGTGGGGGACGTGGGTGTAGATGGGGGGTGAGAGGGGGGTGTCCTGGAGAAGAGGGTGAAGATGCTGAGGGGGGTGAAGGAGCGGGTGGATGAGAGAGAGGTGTGGGTGCGTGTGGGTGTGGAAGCTGTGGAGGGGGGGCGGGACAAAGAAGAGGAGGAGGAGGTGGAATAGGGAGAAGAGGAGGAGGAGGTGGAAGAGGGAGAAAAAGAGGAGGAGGTGGATGGAGATGATAGTGCAGGAGTGGTAGGGGCTGATGGAGGGCGGGTTGGGGTGCTGGGTGTGGTGGGGGTGGAGGGTCTGGAAGGGGAAGGGGAGGGCAGGAGGAGGGGCAGGGGCAGGGGCAGGGCATCCGTGAGCCCCGAGAGGATCCTGCCCATGCGGCGCTCCCGGAGGTGTGTCCGCGGGAGGGTGGCGGCGGGCGGGGGAGCGGGCGGGGGGGGCGGGGTATGCAGGACCCTCAGTTTGACGGGGCCACCGGGGGCCATGTCCGTGGGGAGCGTGTAGCGGCCTATGTCCTGCATGTCAGCGCGGGGCACGGGCCGGGGGGCTGTGGGGCTGCCCGGGGATCATGTTGGGTGCGACACGGGGCGGGGCAGACACGGGGCACGGGGTAAGATCACTGCGGGGTGGACACGGGGGGCGCCAAACAGCTCACTGGCCGGGTAAACAAACACGAGTGGCGGCGAGAGTTGCTGTCAGCGTCGGGGCGGGCGGGGGACTGGCGCCTGGCGGGTTGACGGGACCTGGCTCCGCGCTCACCGCCTGGCACCACCACAGCCGCCGCCGCCGCAGCCCCGCACCAAAAGTACTCACACGCCGCCGAACCTCACACTCACTCTTTGGAGGGGACGAGCGCGAGGAAGGGAAGGAGGAGGGAAAGGAAGGGGTTGCATAAAGAGAGGGTTGACACTTAGGGAAGGACAAGGAAGCGTGTTAGGGTGAGGAATGATGGGTGAGGGTGAAGGAAGGGGTGAGGAGAGGCTACATTAGGCGAAGGTGAAATGAGGCACTTGGGGAAAACAGGGAGGTGTGTTAGGGTGAGGAAAGTTGGGTGAACCTGATAGACTGGCTGGGAAGGGGCTGCAATGGGTGAAGGGAGATTTATGATACTTGCAGAAGGACAGGGAGGTGTGTTAGGGTGAGGAAAGTTGGGTGAACCTGATAGACTGGCTGGGAGGGGGCTGCAATGGGTGAAGGGACAGAAGTGAGTTTTAGGCAAGGGGAAGGGTGTGGTTACCAGTGTGAAGGCGGAGCACCACCACGAGAGGAGGGACTTGGGCGTGTGTCAGGGGCTGGGAGGGAGGGGGCTACGAGTGATGGTGAACTTGGGATACTTGGGACAGGAGAGGGACACTTGTTTTGGGTTAATCTGTTCACTGATTTTTTTTATTGTCAAATGATATAATCTATTGAAGTTTTAGGCAGTCAACGTTACGGTATTTAAAGGCAAGTTTTCATGCATCGCCTTGAAGCTTACTACACTTCAGTATCCAAAAGTACACTCGATTCCTCATTGCTAGTGTAAGTCCATTTTATATATTGGTTGATTTTTCACTCAAAAATCCGATACCCGTCCCTTAAGGAAGAGGATGGGAGGGGTTGTATATGTCTAGGGTAAGCCAACACAATGGGGAAGGACAGGGAGAGGTTGAACAATGCCGAGGAGGGTGGATCACTCTCTAGGTGGAGGTACTGAAGGCCGCGGAATCGACACAATAATATGACCGACACTCACTAATAAGCATATCAACAATCTGTGCAATTAATAGGGCGAGTCCAGCTTGAAGAACCTTGAGGAATCTTGAAACTGTTAAATGTCTTGATAGGATAACGAATGGGAAGGAGAGTGAAGAGAACCATGGATAAGGATTAGGAGAAGGCGTGTCTAGTTAGGAAAGTCATTACAGGGAACAGAACAGGCTACATAGGACTGATAAAAGACTGGCAAATGTCTGATAAAGTAATAAAAGGAGGAAAATGGAGTGAAGGCGTAGGGATGACTAAAGAAGAATGAGGGCTTGAGGGGTGGAATAGTGAGAAGAAAGGGACATAGAAGGAAAGTGAGGGATGAAAGAAAAAGAAATGTCTGATATGGAAATAAACTATAGGAGAGATGATGAATAAGAGTATAAGGGATGAATGAATGCTAGGGGGAGAGTAAGAGACGGGGAGAGTGTGAGGGAGAGAGAGAGGGAGAGTTTGAGAAAAAGACAAGGAAAGAAGGCCAAAGAAAGAGTCTGAAAATTAACTTGTGAATAAATTGGAGTCTGTTACAGTGATGAATGAGGGGAGAGGGTCAATGAATGCTTGTTGGGGAGTGACTAGGGAGAAATGAGTCAGTGTGAGTGTGTGTGTGTGTGTGTGTGTGTGTGTGTGTGTGTGTGTGTGTGTGTGTGTGTGTGTGTGGCCGTGACTTTCAAGGGTAGAGTCTTGCACAGTCTGGTCAGGCAAAACCGGACTTTCCCTTCTCCTGCAGGTCTAAAATAAGCCTCCTCCTCCTCCTCTTCTTCCTCCTCCTCCTCCTCCTCTTCCTCCTCCTCCTCCTCCTCCTCCTCCTCCCTCTCTCTCTCTCTCTCTCTCTCTCTCTCTCTCTCTCTCTCTCTCTCTCTCTCTCTCTCTCTCTCTCTCTCTCTCTCTCTCTCTCTCTCTCTCTCTATCAATGGACAGGTGTGCAGCGAAGAACCGTGTGTGTGTGTGTGTGTGTGTGTGTGTGTGTGTGTGTGTGTGTGTGTGTGTGTGTGTGTGTGTGTAAAATTGTCACTTTCTTGATACATAAAAGACACCCCGACTCTTTTTTTTTTTTTTTTTTACTGATCCCGTTTCGTAATTTTTTTCTTCCACTCACTCTATTTTTAACCTCCTCCTCTTCCTCCTCCTCCAATCACACCACCACCACTGTCACCACTATCACCATCACCACCAGCGCCAACACTTCATCTCCTCCCTTTCTCTCTCTCCATCACGCTCCCTCCTTCGCTCCCTCTCCCTCGCTCAGTATTTAGTTTGAAGCGAAAGAATCGGCTTTTTAACGCCCGTGCGCCGTGGGAAGACATTGCACTGCGTCATGGCGTGAATTCGGAAACCCGCGGCTGTGATATCATGTGAAAGAAAATGGTGTGGAACGAGGACTAACTTGTATATTCGAAATGTATGACGGGATTATTATGTACATTACCTGGATGCTTGGTGAGGTGAGGGGCCGGGGTTTAGGGTATGTTTTTAGGGGTGAATGGGTTTAAGTTGCAGATTAAAGGGCTAGGTTACCATGAAAAGGAGGAAAGGGTATCATTTGTTTACGGGACCAACTTTTCATTCACTGAGCAGGTTTTATATTTGAGGGGACTTTAGTTACAATTCAAGGAGGGTTACATTACTATTTAAAGTGGGGGGGGGAAGATCACAATTGAAAGAAAAGGCTAGGATACCATTTAAAGGAGGAACGACTAGGTTACCATTAAAAGGGTGCCCAAGTTACTATTTAAGGAGGTAGATTGTTATTTAAAAGGGGGAGCTGGGTTATCATTTAAAGGGGGTTAAGTTACTTGCTATTGGAGGTAGCTAAAAAAAAATTCTTACAGTAAAGAAAACAGCTCAAGGGAATAAAAAATAATGAAAAAAATCCCACAAATCAGTGCTCCATTAAAGGGGTCCACATAATTATCTAAGAAAGATCGCGATTCATGATATTTGATGGTTCCTTTGGTCATTGGCAGGGGCAGCGAGCAACAATTTACAGGAGCTAATCAATCAATTCATCACTCCTCTGTTATTTTCGTGTTACAATGAGAGCATTTGGCACCGTTAGGAAGTCACATACTGTTATGGAAAGAAAACGGTTTGAGGACACATCTGCATACTCGATTCAAGGATACTGCTTATGTGTTTTCGTTGTTATTTTCTCTCTGTATTGTGATTGCGCCTTGATACATCGTTACGAACACACACACACACACACACACACACACACACACACACACACACACACACACTAATTATAAAAAGAAAACGAGTTGAGGACACATTTAAAGAGATTCCATGTGTGATTTCGTTGTTACTTTCTCTCTGTATCGTGACTGGGCATTGATACACCGTTGGGAAGACACATACACATCTATTATAGAAAGAAAACGGTTTGAGGATACATTTGCATACTCGATTCAAGGATGCTGTGTGTGTGTTTTCGTTGTTATTTTTACTCTGTATCGTGACTGTGCCTTGATACACCGTTGGGTCGCTACATACAAGCAGCCTCACGCACGGTATTCAGGAGGGAGTGAGAGGGTATGATGGGGGGGACTTCAAGAGGCGAGCACAAACATCACGAAGTCAACCCTTAAAAGCGACGATAAAACGCGCACGACACCAGTCAAAGAAAACAGGCTTGATAAAACATAGACTGAACTACTTTGGCTGTGATGAAGGCTGGGGACTGGTTCACACACACACACACACACACACACACATACGAAGAGCAATAACCTTACTAACTCAACAAAGCGTAACGTTACATGAGTCACTTCGGTACACTTAATGTATTGACACGACCCATATCTTGAACAAATAAAAATAGAGGAGAAAAAAACATCCCTCAGGTGTCAGATATTACAAAACGATGATTCAACTTTCGACACTTTCTTCTCCTGGCGTAAAAATGACAGACGAAAGTAACACGATCCTTAAGAAAACATTATCACGTAAAAAAATGAAGCCAGAACTTGAAGAAAAAAAGTAATAAAGAGAGAAGTAGAGAAATTGAGAGAATGAAATTTGGAAAGTGAGATAAATGAGAGCAAGCAGTACTATATAAATACATTAATACTTATATACATCGAAATAAGAAACAGACTCACGGTAAGACAATATATATGTTACTGGAAGAACATGAGAAAGCGGGAATAAGTGAAATCAGGGAGAGAGAAACAAAGAAATAAACAATAATAGATAAATATAGAAACATGTAAACACAATACTTGAATGAACAGACTTATTGCGAGAAGGAAAAAATATTAAATGAAGAAAATAAGAGAAAGAATGAAATCAGGAACAGAGAGAAACACAGAAATAAACAAAAACAAACAACAAATAAATAAATAAACAAATAGACGCAACCATTCATAAACTAACTCGTGGCGATAAAAAAAAAAAAAAAAAAACAATAAAATCAGAGAAGTGGGATAAATGAAAAAAAAAAAATCATATTAACACAACCATGATTAAACAGACTCCTGGCAAGAAGACAACAAATATGAGTACCGTAAGTATGAGACAGGTATGAATAAGGAAAGTATAAGGTAAGGTATAAGTGAGACAGGTATGAATAAGTTATGTATAAGGTAAGTATAAGGTAAGGTATAAGTGAGACAGGTATGAATAAGGAAAGTATAAGGTAAGGTATAAGTGAGACAGGTATGAATAAGGAAAGTATAAGGTAAGTATAAGGTAAGGTATAAGTGAGACAGGTATGAATAAGGAAAGTATAAGGTAAGTATAAGGTAAGGTATAAGTGAGACAGGTATGAATAAGGAAAGTATAAGGTAAATATAAGGTAAGGTATAAATGAAACAGGTATGAATAAGGTAAGTAAAAGGTAAATATAAGGTAAATATAAATAAGATAAACATAACATAACAATAACAAGGATTTCCTCTTCCTAATCACATCACCGTCTACTCTGCACACTCATCCATCTTCCTGTTAATTAATGTTCTTGTCGTTGTTTATTATTACTGGTGTCATTACTGTTAACACTCACCGCGTCGGCTTCCTGTAGCAGTCGTGAATGTCGGGAGGGCGTGGCCGTCTCCAGCACCGCCGCCGCCGCCGCCACCAGCCTCTCACACTCCTCCACGCAGCCCCTGGACGGAAGACGCACATACGCACTCACTTTACTGCACCCCCTCCTCCTCGTCCTCCTTATCCTTCACCCTTAATTAACACACACCCTTTGCTCTCTGTGTTTATGTCTGTCTGTCTTTGCTTCTGTCTCTGTCCCTGTGTCTGTGTCTCTGTCTGTCTGTGTCTCTCTCTCTCTCTCTCTCTCTCTCTCTCTCTCTCTCTCTCTCTCTCTCTCTCTCTCTCTCTCTCTCTCTCTCTCTCTCTCTCTCTCTCTCTCTCTCTCTCTCTCTCTCTCATCACTGTCTACTCTGCACGTTCATCTGTTTTCTTGTTAATTGATCTTCTTGTTGTTTGTTATTACGTTATTGTTATCATCATTATCATTCTTATTACTGTTGTTTCTCTTCCTGTTTTCTATTTCTTTATTATTATCATTTTTTTTTCTTTAATTGGTGCGAAATATTCTAAGTCAACGTACATGGACTTGGCATAACTTTCTCTTCACTCAAAGCTTTCTATCACGTTCCTCGTCACTCGGCATTTCGTGCACTCATCAACTTTTCAATAGCAATACCTGGCATGCCTATATTTGTCTTGGTAACATAATGTAATTCTTCTCAACAGCTTGTATCTACACTTCTTATTAACTAAACCTAACAGAAAATGATCATGAATAACTATGTTCCTCTAGCTTCATATGAAAACATTAATGATAATAAAATGCTTTCACTTCAGCCTAACCTCTAATAACGTTCCTTGTAAAATAAAAACCCAATCATATATAAAGAGAATAACAAAAATCTACGTATATTCAAAAAAAAAAAAATGCAACATAGGATGAAAATCACTCCATCATGTAATTATCTTCTCATCTAGATACAAAAAAAAAAAGAAAAGAAAAAAAAAAAGAAACGTGTAATCCAAATGTATGCAAGTTTCTCACGGTTTTTGCACAACACAATCAACCAGATGGCGCCACTATAAAACACTTGCCTGTACATGACGAGCTGGGACCGACCACCATCCAGGCCCCTCAAGAAAGCCTATTGGTGTTAAAGGCCGGCACGTAAAATAAAAGAAAATGATAATAAAAAAGAACAGGTGTGCGCGGGGCCTTACCTGGCGGCGGGGGTGCTGAAGTAACTTTGGCACAGGTCCTGCATCTCCCGTAGGATTCGTTTGGCACTGGTCACACTGCTCCTCAGGCCCGACACGTCCGGGGGCGCGAGGGAGTGTGGGGCGGGGGGCGAGGAGGGGGATGGGGATGTGGAGGAGGAGGTGGGAGGTGTGTGGATCAAGATGGAGGAGGCAAGAGTCGTGACCCAAGGGCGTAACTCCTCCACTAGTCTCTCCCGCAGCTGTAGGAGTGGAGGAAGGAGGGAGAGTTAGTGGAGAGAAGGGAGAGGGAGTGGAGTGAAGGGAGAGTTAGTGGAGAGAAAGTTAGTGGAGAGAAAGGAGAGTATGTGGAGGGAGGGGAGAGTTAGTGGAGGGAAGAAGAAAGAAAAAAAAAGAAAAAAAATGAAACCAAGAATAGAGAGACATAGAAAAACAAAAATAAATAAAGAAATATATAAATAAAACCTTTAATAAACCAATTCTCTCTCTCTCTCTCTCTCTCTCTCTCTCTCTCTCTCTCTCTCTCTCTCTCTCTCTCTCTCTCTCTCTCTCTCTCACCTGGAGCAGCGGGGGGCAGCATCGAGGGGGGCGGGGCAGGTCGGGCCTCAGCGTGCCTCCGTATCTGGCGGTCAGCTGGTCACGTGACACCCTCTCGTGGAGCTGCGTCTGGGTCACCACCTCGGCCTGGAACACCGCGAGAAACACAACATTAAATACTATACTGACACCTTATATTCTTCCTCCCTTTTAGAGTCTACCTTGTACCTTGTTACTATCATATACTCAACCTTATACTCAGTCTTAAACGCTACCTAATACTCTACGAATATGCTTGAATCTTATACTCTATTATACTTTCATCTTATACTTCAATACTGCCTCATATTTTACCTTATTCCCTACTTCATACTTCACTGCTACGTTATGCTCTACCTTCTACTCTACTAGCCTACCCACGACTGCCTTATACTCCACTAATAGCTTATACCCTAGCTTACACTCTACCTTATAGTCTACTACTACCTTATACTCTAATTCATGCCCTGCAGATACCTTATACCCTACCCAATACTCTACTAATACTCTAATACTACACTTTTATCCTATCCTATACTATACTATTACCTTATACTCTAATTCATGCCCTGCAAATACCTTATACCCTACCTTATACTCTACTAATACTCTAATACTACACTTTTATCCTCTACTCTACTCCTGATGCCATTGATACTTGTTAGTTTGCTCTTTTCACTGATCACGATAAGGTTTTGAGAATTCCTGAAGCTCATCGGAATGTGAAGGTCTTACAGAAATGATTATGTACTTTTTGTGGACCAAGTTGCTAATAATACAAATTACAACATCAGGCAGGATAATACACTACCAATGCATGCCTCTTAGGAAACCGATAAGGTGCGCGACTAATCAGAAATTACGATTTTAATTAACTTTCCTGCCTTGATTGTTCTGACGTGGAGATAATATATTAATAATGATAATAAAAAATAAAAAATGAAATAACAGTAAGCTGGAAATCTACTCACCCATTCCCTTCCACCCTATCTATCCACATACCCACCCTCTTCACCCTCTCCACTCACCTCACCCATCGACCCAACCTTCACCCCACCCAATGCAAGTACCCATCAGACCAAGCTCAATAGGTGTGTGGCAAAATGGGCGTGAAAAGGGCATGGGGAGGGCGTGGTGGAGGTGGGGTGAGAGTGGGCTGGGGTGGATGAGGGTGTCTGTGGATGGGGGTGGGATGAGGAATGGGGTAGTGTGGGTATTGGGGTGGGTGTGGGTGTGGCTGGGCGTGGGACGAGGGTAAGGATGGGCGTGGTGTGGGGTGGGGATGGGTGGTTGAGGGCGTGGGGTGAGGGAAGAGTGGGTGTAGGGTAGTCATGGGGTAGAGGTGAGTTTGGGATGGGGGGGAGGGGGGTGTAAGAGTGAGGGGTCTTGTGAGGGAGTGGGGGAGTACTGACCTTGAGGCGGGCGCGGTGCAGTGTCTTACGGGCGTGGTGGGCGGCCGTGGGTGTGGCAGCGACCACCCACACTCGCAGCTCCGCCCATGTTCGTAGCTCCGCCCACACTCGCTCCTGTAATGGACGTGTACAGGACGTGAGGAGGAGGATTTTTTTTTACTCAATGAATGAAAAGAAACAAAGATAATAAATGTGGATTAATAGACTGATAGAAGTAGCTTGTATTTTCTTTTTCCACTTTCAGTCAGTGATAAAAAAAATAGAAAACAGGGAAATGGGAAAGTGGATTAATACATATATATAACTTTTATTTTATTTTATTTTTATTTTTTTATTTATTTTTTATTTTTTTATTTTTTTGGATTGAAGGGGAAGGAGGAGAAGGGAAATCATTGGTGTGCGATTCACTACTGCCTGATCACGAAATGGACCAGTCATCGCCAGCCAGGACCCTCCCGGCTAGAGGAAGCTCATTATAGTCAATCTCAGGGTATTGGCGGGACCTTCACACGCCACACACACCATACCCTTGCTCAAGAGGGAACAGTAACTACTCCATGTCCGCGGAAAAATCATTCGGTCTGACCGGGGCTAAGGGCTGCATTTTAAGACACCATCGCTTCTCACATCAACTATTTCTAAAGGTCAAAGAGGGGATCAATCGGGTTTTCATGAGTGTTTTTTAAGGTTGATGGCACAGAGGAAGGGTCAAACTACCACCAGGGTCATAAAACTACCCCTGGAAAGGCCTACAGCTCCTACGAAAGCCATGTCAAATATGTGAACTTGGGCGACGAAATATTTTAAAATACGACCCTAAAACCTCCGCCAGCAAGGCCCCGGAGGCTGACAGGGCAGAACACTGAACTATCGTAGGTGTGTGTGTGTGTGTGTGTGTGTGTGTGTGTGTGTGTGTGTGTGTGTGTGTGTGTGTGTGTGTGTGTGTGTGTGTGTGTGTGTGTCAGTCAAATGCAGAAAACGAAAACAAAGAATAAAAAGCTGATCATATGTCTCTCAACACCTCCGGCTTCGCGTGGTCATGAATCTTGTTTCCACGGTGACTTTCCATGACGAAGCAGCCATTGTGAGAGTCTTGGTTCAACATTACAATCAAGGCTGTTATTACTCAGCTTCACACGAGAAGTATTATAATATGAAAGGTACAACATGAATCAGTGCTGCTTTGTGTTTTGGTATGATCACTAAATTAGTCTTTCTTCACCTCGTTGCCTTCACTTTAATAAGAATGACAAAAAAACAATACTAATACAAACAATAAGAATAATGATGCACGATTAAGGGCTGATCTTCCATTCGTGATTTCAGTTTAATAATAATAATAATAATAATAATAACAACAAAATCAATACTATCACTAACAACAATGACGATGCCCGCTTAAAGGTCACGTCTTTCACCAATAACTTCATAAATATAAGAAAATGTATAACCTACCTAAATGCTAGATGCCCGGGAGTTAATTTTACTTTTTACAACAAAGGAGACAGCTCAAGGGCACAAAAAAAGGAAACAATAACAAAAAAAAAAGCCCGCTACTCGCTGCTCTTAAAAAGAATCCAAGGAGGTGGCCGAAAGAGGGGTCAATTTTAGGAGGAGAGGTGTCCTGATACCCTCCTCTATTTATCACGCAGTAAGTTAATTTTTCCAATGCATTTACACCTTCACGCGTTCCAACACTGTATTTGAGCTATTACACACACCCTTGCAATTCTGATCTCTGTTTAGTACTTCATTAAAAAGGGAATCGTACCTTATGTCTACTTGCTGGGTGATGAGAAAGTATTAAACATCTATTTGTCATACTCAAAGATATAAACAAGCTACACAAACTAGTCAGGACATACTCGTACATATTGCAACTCCTGCCATCTATAAAAAAAATCCTAATAAATTAATCTTCAATCTCTTCCTCGTCATACTCTCTCACACACATAGTACACACAAAATGAATGGATGCAGCTCCACCTACCTACAAAAAAGTCCTTATAATTATGTTCCATCAGTTCGTTAAGACCCGGAACACACACACACACACACACACACACACACACACACACACACACACACACACACACACACACACACACACAAATGAAAATAGAATCCGTTTTTTTTTTTCTGTGGTGGTGATGAACTTTACTTAGTGTTCATAAATCTCTTAAACTTCCATCAGAAACTTTAATTCGCATTTCCACTGGCCCCACACACACACACACACACACACACACACACACACACACACACACACACACACACACACACACACACTCGCTTAATTTGCTCCATTCATTCACCGCCTTACCGGATAACCACTTTTTGCCCATATCCTTAAGCCAGAATTTATGCTCCTTGAACCTGTCTTGTCCAATTAGTTTCTACAATAACTCCATCACCTCTTTTTTCCTATTCCCATTCACCCTTTTTGTCTTGTCCATTCTCCTCGTCCATTTCCTTCGTCACTTTCTTTCTCTTTCACACTCAGACATTTACTCCTTTACATTAACTACATCTTCATCTTTTCTATTCCCCATTCGCCCATTCGTTTGTCCTATTTCTTCCTTTCATTCACTCCATCCCCTCTTTTCGATTCCCGCTAACATTCCATTCACTCCTTCACCTCTCCACTGTTCAAACCTTCCCCTGTCGCCTCCCTCGCTTTCTCTTTGCTCACGCCCGCTCTGCCATCCGCTGTCTGTCTCGCGTGCGTGTTTTTACTGCCCGTGAATTTATGACCACCGAGCTGCATCGACACTATACTCGGGCAATAGTGTGTGTGTGTGTGTGTGTGTGTGTGTGTGTGGAGGGGCCAATACTACCACGCCTCGCCATACCTCCATGCTGGTTCTAAACAGTACTGTCGTGTTAGGTTACTGGGTATAGATAACTCAATTAATCTCGGGTTTTATGAATCAAGCATATTTTGTTATTTTCTTACGAAGTTTAGAATAGCATAAGACCACAGAATAGCTCATCAATTATTTTCGTCAGTTATAAATTGGTGTAATATTATTTTCCATGCTTAGTTTTAATTGGCTTAAGAGGAAGAATAGCCAATCGATCACTTCCGGCACTATTAAACGATGCTAATACGCTTTTTCAGGCATAAGTTTCATTGACAAAAGCAAAGAATAGTCTAACAAATTATATTATTGGCACCGAACTATCGATGCTCTTCTTTTCATGCATTGTTTCATTGACTTTCGGCAGTAGACGGGCTACATAATTACTTTAGATACTTTACTTATACAACGGTGCTATTTTGTCCAATATTGTTTATTTCTATTTTATTTTGTTGGCTATTATAGTTTATAAATATTTTTTTTCATCTCTATATCAAGATTATAAACCCATGAAGCAATGCTCTTTGATAGCTTTCAATAGTTTATCTTATCAAAACGTGATATAATATTATTCTTTATGTATTGAGTTTCATTATTAATAGTTAGAGCTTTCTTATCAACACATCCCCATATATCCTTAATTCGTCACCCCTCCTCATTAGTTAAAGTAGCAACAAATAAATGAATAAATAAAAAAGGTCTGCCGTGTTTTTCTTTCTGTGGTGATGCTGAACTTAAACTTGATCTGAACGTCGTAGTGGACAAAGTGGAAGCAATGAACGACACAAGCTAACCAAAATTCCTTATAATCATGTCCCATAATTTCCTTAAGACACACAGAGAGTTCACAATAAAAAGAGAAGCGGTGTTTTTTTCCGCGGGGATGCTGGACTCAACGTACCTGATCTAACTTTAACGAACAATAACCTCTTCCCTTATTTCCTGTTTTGATGCTGGACTCAACGTACCTGATCTAACTTTAACGAACAATAACCTCTTCCCTTATTTCCTGTTTTCTTTAATAATTTCCTCACTTAATTAAAGACACATAGCAAAAGGAAGATAAGAATTAGAATCGGTCTTTAATTATGTAGTGATGCTGGACTCAACGTACCTGATCCAACTGTAACGAACAATAACCTCTTCCCTTATTTCCTGTTTTCTTTAATAATTTCCTCACTTAATTAAAGACACATAGTAAAAGGAAGATAAGAATTAGAATCGGTCTTTAATTCTGTGGTGATGCTGGACTCGACATGATCTGAACGTCAGGAGCACAGCGGAAGTAATGAAAAACACATACTGAGTACCCTTTTCCACCCTTAACACACACACACACACACACACACACACACACACAGGAATAAATAGAATAAGCGGTTTTTTGTCTAAGTTTATGCTAAACGCTTAACTCTATCTGAGCATGAACAAAACATTCCCTCATTTCTCTATATTTTTCATCCTTTCCTCTTTAAATTACAGGCACACAGCAAAATAATTAAAAAAAAATGTATATAATAAGTGTTTTTCTTCTTCTTCTAAGGTAATATTAAACTCCATTTGAACATGACCAAAACATTCCTCTATTTCTTTATTTTCCATCGTTTCCTCGTTTAATTAAAGGCACACAGAAGATTAGTAGAAAAAAAAGAATAGGTTTTTTTTTTCTGTGGTGACGCTGGACTCCACTTGATCTGAACGAGCGTCATGGGCAAGGTGGAAGTGTTAAACAAGTGGAAGTGTTAAACAAGTGGAAGTGTTAAACAAGTGGAAGTGTTAAACAAGTGGAAGTGTTGAGTCACAGAGCGCGCCGCCAAACTCTCAGTCATTCTCAGCTCAGTAAGACAAGGAGCTAACGGGGCGCTGCGTTGACACCACCTCCGCCACCACCGTCACCTCTCTCACCACCTCCATCACCACTTTTCCCTCTACCACAGCCTCTACCACCACCTCCATCATCACTTTTTCCTCTACCACAACCTCCATCATCACTTTTTCCTCTACCACCGCCTCTACCACAACCTCTACCCCATCACCTCCATCATCACTTTTTTCTCTACCACCTCCTCTACCCCATCACCTCCATCATCACTTTTCCCTCTACCACCACCTCTACGACCACCTCTACCCCATCACCTCCATCATCACTTTTCCCTCTACCACCACCTCTACGACCACCTCTACCCCATCACCTCCATCACCACTTTTCCCTCTACCACAGCCTCTACCACAACCTCCATCATCACTTTTCCCTCTACCACAGCCTCTACCACAACCTCCATCACCACTTTTCCCTCTACCACCAACTCTACCCCATCACCACCTCTCCTACTCTTTTACCTCTACCACTAACACCACCAGTACATCAACTTCCACCTTCACCACTTCTACCTCCTCTATTACCATCACTACCGCCGCCTCCACCCTCATCTCCATTCCTCCACCGCCGCCTCCACTTCTCTACCTCTACCTCTAATTTCACTCCCCCACCCCCACCACCTCTACTCCTCAAACACCACCACCAGCAAAATTATCCCCACTAATTCCAACACCACCAACCACCACTACCACCTCTACCTCTACTCGGCGCAGCGCAAGGGAAGGGAGGGTAAACTCATCCATTGTTCGCCGTTTTCTTTATAAGACAGTTGGACTTTCCACCGAAGAAAACAGAAGGTGAGTCATGAAAGGAGTGACTTGAGGAAATGTGGTGGCGGGGAGGGGGGGGGGGGGCGCAGAGGGGGGGCGCAGAGGGGGGGCGCAGAGGGGGGTCTCTCTCTCTCTCTCTCTCTCTCTGACGTATTTCAAACCAATGCACATAACAATAATAATAATAATAATAATAATAATAATGATAATAATAATAATAATAATAACAATAATAATAATATCATAGCCTTACCTTAGTATTTTCTTCCTACGACTTAATCTCCATTGAGCTAAATTTGATCAATGTCTTTCCATTTCTTTCAACTTTATTTTTTTCATTTTATTAACTGAGGTTTCTTTTAATTGATCATTGTTACGCGTCCTCATTTTTTTTTTACTAGTTTGTCTTGTTCTTGAATTGTCCTTTGCACCAGACGCATGAAAAAAAAGGAAAGAAACAAAAACACATCGGTGGGCGTGGCTGTGTCCCCCTCTCACCTTACCTGGCCACACACACACCTGGCACTAACCTTACCTGGCCACACACACCTGGCACTCACCTTACCTGGCCACACACACCTGGCATTAACCTTACCTGGCACTAACCTTACCTGGCCACACACACACCTGGCACTCACCTTAACTGGCCACACACACCTGGCACTAACCTTACCTGGCCACACACACCTGGCACTAACCTTACCTGGCCACACACACCTGGCACTAACCTTACCTGGCCACACACACCTGGCATTAACCTTACCTGGCCACACACACACCTGGCACTAACCTTACCTGGCCACACACGGACCTGGCACTCACCTTACCTGGCCACACACCTGGCACTCACCTTACCTGGCCACACACACACCTGGCACTCACCTTACCTGGCCACACACACCTGGCATTAACCTTACCTGGCCACACACACACCTGGCACTCACCTTCATTACGTGGATGAGGTTCGCGGCACGGAGGCCCTCGGCGGGAAGCAGGAGCAGCAGGGAGCGGGGCAGAGCCGGGCCCAGGCAGGCGGCGAGGGCGGCGGCGAGGTGGGGGTGCGTCGAGTCCCAAGCTTCCACCAGACCCACACCGCCCTTCGTCAGTCCACCTTGAGAGAATGGTGGAGTAGCGTTTTAGGTTGGTCTTCCGCTCTAAAATCACATCTTCCACAATAGTCTTTTCCCCTATCTTATTTTTAACCGTCAGTCCACCTTGAGAGAATAGTGGAGTAGAGATTTAGGTTCTTCTTCCAGTCTAAAACCACATCTTCCACAATAGCTATTTTCCCTATCTTATTTAACCGTCAGTCCACCTTGAGAGAATAGTGGAGTAGAGTTTTAAGTTCGTCTTCCAGTCTAAAATCACATCTTCCACAATAGTCTTTTTCCCTATCTTATTTAACCGTCAGTCCACCTTGAGAGAATGGTGGAGTAGAGATTTAGGTTCTTCTTCCAGTCTAAAATCACATCTTCCACAATAGTCTTATTTTTTTCTCTATCTTATCTAACCGTCACTCCACCTTGAGAGAATGGTGGAGTAGAATTTTAGGTTCGTCTTCCAGTCTAAAACCACATCTTCCACATAGTCTTAGTTTTTTTCCTAGCTTAATTGAACCACATCCTCCACAGTAGTTAGTTTTTCTTCCACCTTAAACCGCATTTTATTTTCCACGAGACGTTTTTTTTTTCTCATCTTAAACCACCTCTTCCACATTAACTACTACACTATTACTCCACCTACAGACCCTTCCACTCCACAATACAGTTAGTTTTTCTTCCATCTTAAACCGCATTTTATTTTCCACGAGTCGTTCTTTTTTCTCATCTTAAACCACCTCTTCCACTTTAACTACTACACTATTGCTCCACCTACAGACCCTTCTACTCCACTCTCAGGCTCGTTTTCCCTCCACATACCACTTATTCCACATCCGTTTCCATCAATCACTCCACCCACTACCACTCCACCTTTGGCCTTTTCAATTCCACCTGTGACTAAATGTTTGAATACAGTCAGGTTCATCCACATCTTTCATATCTCCTGTTCCACTCGACCATTCCACAACCGTTACCATTCTCCACCTGTAGCCCCTCCACCCAATACCACTCCACCTTTGGCCTTTTCAATTCCACCTGCGACTAAATGTTTGAATAGTCAGGTTAGTTTTGTCACATCTTTCATATTTCCTGCTCCACTCTGCCATTCCACAACCGCTACCACTCCACATGCAGCCTCTTCCACACCATCCACATAGAAATATTTGGATGTGGTATTAGGTTCCTCTCTTCCATACTCCACACTTCTTATCCACCACTTGTTCCTTTCTACTACTCCTACTCCACTTCCTTCCACCTTACCACCACTTCCTACTCACCTCCTCCACCCTCACCACCACTTGTTTTCCTCCACTTTTCCTACGTCATTATGTCTTTTCCTTAGCTCCACATCCTGTACCCCGCTCCCCTCCACCCTCCACCACCTTCTTCCACATTACCTGTTCCCTTTCTCTTTTATCCGTACTCTCCCTCCACCTTCTTTCTTCTCTCCACCCTTTCCTCTTTCCATCCATCTGTCTTTCTCTTTTTTTTCTCTCTCCTTTCTCTTCACCTTTCCCCTCTTTCATGCACATTCTCCCCCCCCCCCCTCTTCCTCCTCCACCTTCCCACCTCCACCACCACCACCTCCTCCACCTATTTCCTCTCTTCCAGCGTGACACGATCATTCAGTGCAGTGTTTGTGGTGTGGAGGAGGTGTGGAGAGGGTGATGAAGTGGTGTTGAGTGGAGGTGGTGAGGGTGGTGGTGAGGGCTTTCCCACAACTCCACTCTCTCTCTCTCTCTCTCTCTCTCTCTCTCTCTCTCTCTCTCTCTCTCTCTCTCTCTCTCTCTCTCTCTCTCTCTCTCTCTCTCTCTCTCTCTCTCTCTCTCTCTCTCTCTCTCTCTCTCTCTCTCTCGTTTCTTCTTTCCTTCCTTTCTTTCTTTTCTTTCTTTCTTTCTTTCTTTCTCTCTCTCTCTCTCTCTCTCTCTCTCTCTCTCTCTCTCTCTCTCTCTCTCTCTCTCTCTCTCTCTCTCTCTCTCTCTCTCTCTCTCTCTCTCTCTCTCTCTCTTACCTGTCAACGCCGCAGCTCTTCTTCCTTTCCCAGGCGAAGCATCACGGGAAGAGGAAGAGGAAGACGAAGAAGAGGAAGACGAAGAGGAGGAGGAAGAGGCAGATGAGCGAGGTGGAGTCTGGCCGGAGGTGTGTCTCTCTGGCCTTGGGATGTGTCTCAGGATGGTGTGGCTATACCTCCTCTTGCTGCTACGGGCGTTGGTGTGCGTATGGGTGTGGCTGGGGGGCAGGGAGGAGGACCTGGTGTGGCTGCCGGTGGTGTGGGTGGAGTGAGGGTGGTGGTGGGTGTGGTTCTGGGTGTGGCTCGGTGTTGGTGCGTCATTTTGCGGGCACGAATCTGCAATAAGAGAGAGAAAGTAAGATTTAATTAGTAATGACGTGGTTTGAGGTTGATTAGGTTAGTGGTTGTTGTAGTAGTAGTAGTAGTAGTAGTAGTAGTGCTGGTGGTGGAAGTAGTAGTTGTAGTAATAGTAGTAATAATAATAATTACACAACAATAAAATCAACATATATAGATACTTTAATAAATACCCCAAAAGTAAAAAATATAAAAAATCACAAAAAAGGGAAAAAAAACTAAACTAAAAATAAATTAATTCACTCTTCAACAAACATTAAGAAAAAAAGCAAATAACGAAGAGAGAGAGAGAGAGAGAGAGAGAGAGAGAGAGAGAGAGAAGAGAAGAGAAGAGAAGAGAAGAGAGAAAAGACAAGAGAAGAGAAGGAAAGAAACAGACAGACAAACAGAAAGACAGACACAGAAAGAGAGACAGAGACAGAGAAAGCCGCCGAGACAGACAGACAGACAGGCAGACAGACAGACAGACATAACACTGATAAATGAGAAAAGAAAAGCAACACCCTTAAGAAAACGGCTATCGAGACCACGTATTATGGCTATCCAAGTGTACTGTGGAAGGGAGACGCCATGGGAGGGAGGGAGAGAGAGGGAGGGAGGAGGAAGAGAAGGAAGATAAGTGAGTCAAGAAAGGAGGGATGAATAAGTGAGAGAGTGAGTGATGGGGTGAGTGAGACTGGAGAAGGAGAGGGATGAAGGGATGGAAGAAAGGGAGAGAAGGAAAGGAGGAATGGAAAAAGCATGGAGGAAGTAAGAAAGGAGAAGAGGGATGAAGGGGAATAGAGTGGAAAGGAGGAATGGGAGAAGAGGAAAGGAGGGAATGAGAAAAGTAGAGAAAGACAGACATATGATGAAGGAAAGAAGAGAGAAGAGGAGGGTAGAAGGAAGGAGGTAAGGACAGGAAGAGAGGAGAAAGAGTGGAAAGGAAGGACGAAGGAACGAAGGGAAATAGGAATGGGTGAATGAAGAGAGGAAAAAAGAGGGGTAAGGAGGAATGGAGGAAATAAGAGTAGGAATGGGGAGAGAAAAGGAAGATATAAAAGAAAGGGTGAGTGAGTGAATGAGAGTGAATGATGAGAGATGGAGGAAGAGAAGAAGAATGAATTGGAGAGAAAAATGGACGAAGAGAGAATGAAAGGAGATAAGGAAGGAGTAAAGAGGAAGGAGAAGACAATAGGTAGATATATAAAAGAAGGGAAGGGAAGATGACAGGCAAAAGAGGAAATGAGAAAGAAAAAGGAATAGAAGGATGGAAGGAATGACAAAAGTGTGAGGTATGTAAGGTGACATCTATAAAGAGAGGTAGATAGGTAGATAGGCAGAAAGATGGGTAGGTAGGTAGGTAGAGGTAGGTAGACAGGTAGGTAGAGAGGGTGAGTGACTTAAGTGACTGAATGAATGAGAAAGAGATAGATAGATAGATAGATAGAGAGAGAGAGAGAGAGAGAGGTTACAACCCCTATTAGTAGTCAGGTGACAGCGGATGTGTTAGTGACCCTCCTTTTCCTCCTCTCTCTCTCTCTCTCTTAATCATTTCTCTTCTTTTCTTTCACTTATTTCTCTCTCTCTTTCTCTCTCTCTCTCTCTCTCTCTCTCTCTCTCTCTCTCTCTCTTTCTCTCTCTCTCTCTCTCTCTCTCTCTCTCTCTCTCTCTCTCTCTCTCTCTCTCTCTCTCTCTCTCTCTCTCTCTCTCTGCTTCCTTTATCCTCCCATATTCTTTGCATTTTCTTCCTCCTCTTCTTCCACCTTTCCTTTTCTCCCTTGTCCCTCTTCACCATCTTCCTCTCCTTCCTCCTCCTTCAACGCCCTCTTCTCTCCTTCCTCTTCCTCCTCCTTGTCTTCACCTTTACCCCTCCGTCTCTCCTCCTTCTCCTTAGACTCCGCTTCTTAACCTATCTCATGACTTCTCCTCCTCCTACTCCTCCTCCTCCTCCTCTGCAACCTTCGCCACTCCCCTTCCTTCTCCTCCTACTCCTTCTGAACCCATTCCTTCCTATAACCTCTTCCACCTCCTCCTCCCTCCACTGTATGTCTCACCAACTCCTCCTTCTTCTCCTCCTCTTTCTGATCCTACTCCTCCTCACTCCTCTTCCTCATGTAACTCCTTCCTTGTTCAGGCTTACTCATCCCTCCCTATATTACGTGTTGGGGAGTGGTTGGGTTAATGGGAGGGGAAAGATTTCAACCAACTCTTTACCCTTCTTTTACAACCCCAATTCTTCCCTCTCTTTATCTTGTCTCTCCCTCTTTATCCATCACTGTTTAGTCTTTCATATTTTTCTCTTTCCACAATGTTATCAGATTTCTTGACGCCTTCACTAATTAATTTGTTCTTCATTATCTCTCATCTTTCACTTCATTTGTTTATTTCCCATTTATCTTTTTTTTTTCCCTCGTCGCCATAATTTCCTTGTTATCAACCTAATTTATTTTGCTTGCAATTTTCACTTCTTCTCAACTACATTTTTTTTTCTCTCCTTCTCTCCACTCTCACAGCACTCTTTTTTTTCCCTCCACCATCTTCTTCTTCCCTCACTAACAAGACCTCCCTTATCACCTTCATCACCACCTTCTAAAATGATTTCACTTTCATTTCCTTTTTCTTTATTGTGTGTCTTCTTTATCCCTTCCTCACCTTCATCGCTTCCTTCCTCTTCCCCCTCCTCATCACTTTTATCTTCCTCTCCCTCTCCATCCACTCGTATCTTCCTCCTCAGAACGTTTTACAGTCAAGTGGGAGTGTAAAAATAATCTCCTCTCTGATGCTTCCTCCTCCTCCTCCTCCTCCTCTTCTTCCTTCTTCTTTATTTTTTTTGTCTTCCTTTTTTCATTTTTATTTCTTGTTTTCTTCTTTTTATCTTCTTTTCTTTTCCTGCTTGTTATTTTTCTTCGTTTTCTTCTACATTTTTTCGTTTTTTTCTCCTTTTTTTCCTGTCTTTATCTTTTCTTCTTCATCATCATCATCATCATCATCTTTTTCTTCTTCCTCCTCCTCCTCCTCCTCCTCCTCTTGTCTCGCCTTGTACAACCCCATGTCTTCCCTTATACATTCCACTGCTCCTCCTCCTCCTCCTCCTCCTACTCCTCCTCTTCACCCCTATAACCAACCCCCCCTCTATCCCGTACCCCCCCTCATAACCCTTCTCCTCCTCTCCTCCTCCATCCATTTACACTTCCGCCCCAACCTGACCTCAATCTCAACGCCTCATCTCATCTCCTTCCCAGTTCGCTTCTTTTATTGTCGTCAGAGCCTTAAACAGCGCTACCACGACCTTCCTTTCTTGTAGTAAAAGAGATCACGGTGACACTCGAATCGATGGGGTTAGGTTGGGTACGTTCTAGTATAGTAAAAGAGATTAGAGTAGGACTAGAATGGGTTTTTGTTGGATAGATTCTGATATAGGGTCATAAAGGGTCACATTATTGAAACATTTCGTCGCCCAAGTCCACATTTTTTGACAAGGCTTTCGTAGGAGTCTTGAGCATTTCCAGGGGTAGTTTTATGACCCTGGTGACATTACTCTTTCTTCTCCATCTTCCTATACTTTTCTGACTCTTCTCTTTCCTCTCTTTACCTCCTTTTCCTACCTTTCCTACATTTCCCTTTCCTCTCTGTACCTCCCTCTTCCTAACCTTTCCCTCTTTCTACTTTTCTGACTTCTTTCCTCTCTTTACCTTCCTATTCCTACCTTTCTGACATTCCTCTTTTCTCTCTTTACCTCCCTCCTCCTTCCTTTCTGATACTATTCTTTCCTCTATTTTCCCTCCCTTTTCCGTATCCTCCTCCTCCTCCACCTCCCTTGCATATCATTGACTAACACATGTCTTTCCTCTCCCCAAGTTCACTAACCCATAGATTGCTCCTCCTCCCCCATTCATATCCCTTTCCTCCCTTCTCTCATCCCTTTACGTTACCTCCCCCCCTCTCCCTCCCTTAACATAACCTCCCTCGTTCTCCCTTCACATACCTTCCCCCGTCTCCCTCCCTTCACGTAACCTCCCTCGTTCTCCCTTCCTTTGGCATATCTCCCCTCCTCTCCCTCCCTTCACATAACCTCCCTCGTTCTCCCATCCTTCACATACCTGCCCTTCTCTCCCCTTCACATAACCTCCCTCTCTCTCCCTTCCTTTCGCATTCCCTCCCTCCGTCCCTCCTTATCCTCCCTTCCCATCGTATTCTCCCTCTCTCTATGTCTCCCTTTCCCTTAAACATGACCTTCCCCTATTCCCCCTCCCCTTCCCTTCTCCCTACTCTTTGCATTACCCCCTCCTCCCTCATTCCCTTCACTTTATTCACGTTCCCTCCCTTCTCTTCCCTTCATATCCTCTACCTCTCTTCTCCCTTCCTTTCACATCTTCCTCCCTTCTCCTCCCTTCCCATCACATTACCTCCCCTGTCTCCCTCCTTTTCGCATTCCCTCCCTATTTCCCCCTTCCCTTCCCACTCCCTCCCGTTCATTCCCCTTCCTTCCTCCTTTTCGCATTTCCTCTCCTCATCTTTCCTCCCTTCCATTCACATTCCCTCCCCACTTTCTCTTCCCTTTCCTTCATATCCCATCCCTTCTCTTCCACCCCCCCTTCCCTTCCTTCTCCCCCCCCCCCTCCTCTACATCTGGCCACCACACACCTGTGCACACCTGGGTTCACGCACGCGGGGCACAGGTGATCAAGGATAGCTACAGGTGCGGCTTGCTAATGAGTGAGTGTATGTGTGTGTCTGTGTGTGTGTGTGGGGGGGGGGGGGGGAGGGGGGTTAAGGACAACTTCCACCGTCCCTTTTCACCACACTATCATTTTGACCACATTCCCTCAACTTCAACGTAGCATACCTGCCACCACAACCACATCCTATCCACTTTAAACCACTACCACTATTCCCCCAAATTCACATTCCCTCCACCTTTACATTACATCCACTCTTCCTCCAAATCCACTTTCCCTCCACCTTTACATTACATCCACTCTTCCTCCAAATCCACTTTTCCCTCCACCTTTACACTACATCCACTTTTCCTCTAAATCCACATTCTCTCCACCTCTCAATTATTCCATCCACCACCCATTCACACCCACATCCATTTCCACATTTTCTATACATCCACTTAACGATTTATAACCTCCACCCACACTTCGTAGCATCCACATTCATCTGGACAGAACCTAATACCCTTGATCCTCACACCCACATCCACACACCCACACCCACACACACACACACACACACACACCCACACTCATACCCGCACTCTTTCAGCTCATAACACACACTACCCACACCTTCCTACTTACACCATCTAATCCATTCATAACACCACACACACACACACACACACACACACACACACACACACACACACACACAGAGAGACTTACCCAGTCACTCTTCTGTTTAGGTTACGTCACTTTTGTTACGTTTTTGGTACAGCGTTGCATCATATAGCGTGAGAGAGAGAGAGAGAGAGAGAGAGAGAGAGAGAGAGAGAGAGAGAGAGAGAGAGAACTAAATACCCATACTTTGCACTTTCAAACGCTTAACAATGTCTCTGTGTGTGTGTGTGTGTGTGTGTGTGTGTGTGTGTGTGTGTGTGTGTGTGTGTGTGTGTGTGTGTGTGTGTGCTGGGGAAAGGAAGGAACCGGTGCTGACTCCTGGATAACTCAAGCAAACAAAGATCATGAGAGTGCTGAGCGGATGCTGAGCCCGTGGGAACGAGGGAAGAAGATGGAGGTGGGATGCTGACCACGAGAAGATGATGGGTCGAAGAAGAACAAGAACAAGAAGAATAACAAGAAGACTATTGACTACGAAACTGCATAAGGGAAGAAAAGTAAAAACAGTAGTAGTGTAGTAGTAGTAGTAGTAGTAGTAGTAGTAGTAGTAGTAGAGGTGCTGAAGATAATACATGTTGATTGACTGACTGACTGATTGACTACTTTACTGATTCAAAAATGTGTTGTTGTCGTTGATGTTGAGGGTGGTGGTGGTGATGGTGGTGGTATTTTGTATCGTTCGTTAGTGCTGAGCGTAAGAGGTACTGCTGACTAGTGCTGAGAGAGAGAGAGAGAGAGAGAGAGAGAGAGAGAGAGAGAGAGAGAGAGAGAGAGAGAGGTGAGAACTGAAAAATATAGAGGAGGAGGAGGAGGAGGAGGAGGAGACGAGCCATAAAAATGATGCAGAGGTGAAGGGTGGAGAGAAGAGAGAAAAAAAGGGAGCGAGGGAGAGAAAAAGGGAAAGAGGGAGAGAAAAATAGAATTGGGCTGAGCATTAATCATGATCACGACTCTCCCTTTCCTCCCTCCTCCCTCTTTATCTCCCTCCCGCATCTCCCTTCCTCCCTCCCTCCCTCCCTCCCATAACACTGACCTCCCTCATCTTCATACTGACCCTTCTCCCTTTTTACTCCCTCCCTCCTTCTTCTTCTCCCTTTCTCTCCCTTCCCCCATTTTTATTTCGCTCCTTCTCACCCTTTTCCAGTCTCTCCCTTTCTTCACTTTTCTTCCTCTCTGCTTTTTTTCACATTCTTCCCCTTTCTTTAATTTCCGTTTTTTTTCTCTTCTTCCTCTTCCTTTTCCGTCTTTACTTCCCTCCTTTCTCTTCCCTTTCTTCTTTTTCCATTTCTTAATTTTCTTCTTTCCTCGCTTTCTCTTCCTTGCTTCCTTCGTTTTCTGTTAATTTTCTTTCTCTTTCTCTCTTTCCTTTCTTCCTTCTCTTCCTTTTCCTTTGTTATTCAGTTCCTTTTTCCACTTGTCCTTGTCTCCACTCTCTCTTCCTTCTCTCTCTTTCCCTTTTCTTTCGCTTAATCTTTTTCCCTTTTCTACTCTCTCACTCCCTTTCGCTTCCTCCCTTTTTCTCCTATTCCTCATTCCTTCATTTTCTCTCAACTTCCCTTCCTTTCTTTTTCTTCTTTCCCCTTTCTTCCTTCTGCTCTTTACTCTCTCCCTTCACCCCTTCCTTCCTTTACTCCCCATCCCATTTTTTTCGTTTATTCTCGACTCTCCCTTTCCCCTATCCTTCCTGTTCACTTTCCCCTCTCCCTCAGCCTCCCCCTCCTTTCCCTCCCTCCCTCTCCCTCAGCCTTCCCCTCCTTTCCCTCCCTCCCTCGCCCTCAGCCTCCCCTTCCTTTCCCTCCCTCCCTCTCCCTCAGCCTTCCCCTCCTTTCCCTCCCTCCCTCGCCATCAGCCTTCCCCTCCTTTCCCTCCCTCCCTCTCCCTCAGCCTTCCCCTCCTTTCCCTCCCTCCCTCGCCCTCAGTCTTCCCCTCCTTTCTCTCCCTCCCTCTCCCTCAGCCTTCCCCTCCTTTCCCTCCCTCCCTCTCCCTCAGCCTCCCCCTCCTTTCCCTCCCGCCCTCTCCCTCAGCCTCCCCCTCCTTTCCATCCCTCCCTCTCCCTCAGCCTTCCCCTCCTTTCTCTCCCTCCCTCGCCCTCAGCCGTCCCCTCCTTTCCCTCCCTCCCTTCTTCGCCCTCATCCCCCTCTCAAAAAAAAGTGGAAAAAGGAAGCGAAGTAAACGAGTCTTGACAAACGGCAATTAATTTACGAGTCTCGCCCCGCCACCTGGAGTCCTCTGAACCATTAAAACAATTACAGCGCCTATTGCTGCCACCCTCCCCGCCCCTGCCCCGCCATTACCGACACTAACAACAATAACAACAACAGTAAGAAAAACAACAATGAGAATAAGAAGAATAACAACAGCAACAATAACCACAAGGACGATGACGATAACGATGATAACGAAGGAGTAATAAGAATAAGAATGTAAGTAAAAATAACGATGATAATAATAATGAGGAAATAGAATAAGTATAAAAAGAAAAAAAATAATAATGGAGTAAATAACAACAGCTTTAATATGCATCTCTCTCTCAACAATAACAATAACAACAACAACAGCAATGACGACGGTAGTAATAGTAATCCACATTCCCTCCACTACACTTCCATTCCCTCCATCCCTCCACCACATTTCACGTTCCCTCCACCACATCCAAATTCCCTCCACCATATCCATATTTCCTCCACCTCTACACCACATCCACTCTTCTTCCACATCCACATTTCCCCCACCTTATAAGAAGAAGAACAGGAGGAAGAGGAAGAAAAATATTAGTGGAAGGGATTATAACAGTTCTAATATATGTGTCAACAACAACAACAACAACAACATTAATATTAAGAGCATCAAGAACTATTACTACAACAACAATAACAAAAACGTCAACTACTACTACTACTATTACTACTACTGCTATTATTACTACTACTATTACTACTACTACTACTACTACTATTACTACTTCTACTACTACTACAATCACCACCCAAAATACCAGCATCTCTCTGTCTCATCACCAACATCACCACCACCACCACCACCATCATCACCACCACCTCAACACCCATCACCAGTCCTTTCACCATCACCACCAGACGGAAACAAACACCATCCCCATCACCCTTATCACCACCATCTCCATCACCACCACTACCAGGGCTATCAATAACACCACCACTATCACCACCACAATCACCACCACTACCACCGTCACCCTCCTTTCCCTTCCTATTGTTTGGAGGGGGAAGGGAGGGAAGGGAGGTAAGGAGAGAGGAGGGAGGGAGGGAGGGAGGGAAAAAAACCGAATGGGAGAAAGGGAAAAGAAATGGAGAGATGAGACCTAACGAGAGAGAGAGAGAGAGAGAGAGAGAGAGAGAGAGAGAGAGAGGTATCGTGTTTCACCTGGGCATGTCTTACCACAATGAACACACACACACACACACACACACACACACACACACACACACACACACACACACATCGTCACACACAACACTGCAACTCCTTAATAAGATGAAACACCGCTAAGAAACACTCCCTTTGTAACACCTGCTGAGAAGAAACACCTGTCATTGGAACACCCCTAATTAACACCTGGCATGGCTACTCACACCTGCAACTCACCTCGCAACACACCTTCCATATGCCAGAAACACACATAACCCCAAACTGCTTCTCATAAACAGTAGCAACACATTAAAACAGGCAATACAAACAACACGGAAAGCAAAACAAACCGACAGTAGCAACACTCGACACATAGCACAGCACACAGAAACACAGCAAAGAACATTTCACAAACGCAAAGCAACACCATAATCTCTTGCTGTACATTTGTTTTGTCCTTTTGTCTATTTTACTGTAAAAAAAAAATAAAGCAAAACCACACCACAAGACCACAAATCCCAGGTCACGCAACACAAACGCACATAAACACAAAAACAAGGCAGTAAACAAGCCAACACAAACGCAATACAAGCAATACAAGCAAGACAGCAGCAGGAACGGAGGGAGAGACGGGAAGGAACGAAGGGAAGGCAACGAAATGGAAAGTAAGAGGGAAGAGAAGGAGGCAAGGAAAGTA
>NC_066575.1:5430513-5445513 GCF_024679095.1 Eriocheir sinensis | reverse complement strand
TCCCGTGAGTGTGTAATACCTTCAACTCTTACTCTTCACGCCGAGCAGGAAGTGGCGAGCGAGGTTTGGATGGAAGCACCAGACTCGGGATGGTGATCAAATTTGCGATCCACTCATAAAAACTCGCCTAATGAAACGGTCTCGCGCGCACCCACACTCACTCTCACTCACACTCACACACACCCACCTACACACACGCGCACGTACACCTTATCACTGCTACCTTGTATACGATGTTAGTGTTATTTTTAAGGGTGGTTTATGTTAATTTGCGATACATTCATAAAAACACGCCTAATGAAACGGTCTCGCGCGCACCCACACACACACCCACCCACACACACACACACACACACTCACATACACACACATACCCACACCCACCCCCCCCCCCACACACACACACACACACTCACATACACACACATACCCACACCCACCCCCACACACACACACACACACAGGCGCCATATCACTGCTACCTCAATCTGCCACCTGTTGTATCCATATCCCAATCACATCCTCTGAATTACGGGAGCTACCTGTGTTATCTAATCTCACCTGTCTGCACCCCCTCCCCCCTCCACCACCACACCTGTCCCCCCTCCCCCTCCCCCCCTTCTCCCCATGACGTAGGGATTTATGTGATTTTTTTCTTCATAACACACGACCGGATGATCCTCTTATCCTCTATAGCAGTTTATGATCCCCCTTGTGTGTGTGTGTGTGTGTGTGTGTGTGTGTGTGTGTGTGTGTGTGTGTGTGTCGTTATTATCTGGTTCCGGTTGATTGTTTTTTTTATGTGATAGTGTGTGCATAAGTGTGTTTGTGTGTTTGTGTTTTATTTGCTAAGTCTCGTGAGTGTTTGTTTGTGTATTGTGTAGATAAGCAACGGAGTGGGAAAAGAGAGAGAGAGAGAGAGAGAGAGAGAGAGAGAGAGAGAGAGAGAGAGAGACTGATTAATTAAAATACAACCATACAAAAAATAACAAAACGCAGAGTAAAAGAAAATAAACAAAAAAACATCATTAACCGTCACCATCCCTCCCACTTCGGTTCCTATATACTTGTGGAGTGTAAGCATAAAGACAAACACGTGACCTGCCTCAGACTGTAAGAGGGTAAAAAAACACTGATATGAGGGTATGCGGATAAGGCGACCAAGCACTGCCGAACTTACCGATAAAGAAAACATTAAAAAGCTTACTAACTTGTTACTAAAATAATAAAAAATACAGACCACTTCAACGATAGACTAACAAATCAATCATATTCTCCTCCTCCTCTCCCTCCACCCCAAGCTAATATGTTAAATTTAAGTCCCAGTAATAAAAGGCCAATATAAAATTATGTACACTGTCATAAAAAAAAATAAAAAAAATGAGAAACTTGATATAAAATAAATCAGCTGTCTTCTCCTCCTCCTCTCCCTCCACCCCAAGCTAATATGTTTAATTCAAGTCCCAATAATAAAAGACCAATATAAACAGTTATGTACACAGTCATAAAAAAAAAAAAAACTGAAAAACTTGATATAAAACAAATCAGCTGTCTTCTCCTCCTCCTCTCCCTCCATCCCAAGCTGATATGTTTAATTCAAGTCCCAATAATAAAAGACCAATATAAACAGTTATGTACACTGTCATAAAAAAATAAAAAATAAAAACTGAAAAACTTGATATAAAACAAATCAGCTGTCTTCTCCTCCTCCTCTCCCTCCACCCCAAGGTAATATGTTAAATTTAAGTCCCAATAATAAAAGGCCAATATAAAATTATGTACACTGTCATAAAAATAAAAAAAAGTGAAAAACTTGATATAAAACAAATCACCTGTATTCTCCTCCTCTTTTCCCTCCACCCCAAGCTAATATGTTAAATTTAAGTCCCAATAATAAGAGACCAATATAAAGAGTTATGTACAGTCATAAAAAATATAAAAAACTGAAAAACTTGATATAAAACAAATCAGCTGTCTTCTCCTCCTCCTCTCCCTCCACCCCAAGCTAATATGTTAAATTTAAGTCCCAATAATAAGAGACCAATATAAAGAGTTATGTACAGTCATAAAAAATATAAAAAACTGAAAAACTTGATATAAAACAAATCAGCTGTCTTCTCCTCCTCCTTTCCCAATAATAAAAGGCCAATATAAAGTTATGTACACTGTCATAAAAATAAATAAAAAAAACTGAAAAACTTGATATAAAACAAATCAGCTGTCTTCTCCTCCTCCCCTATCTCCACCCCAAGCTAATATGTTTAATTCAAGTCCCAATAATAAAAGGCCAATATAAAGAGTTACGTGCACTGTCATGAAATAAAACCTGAAAAACTTGATATAAAACAAATCAGCTGTCTTCTCCTCCTCCCCTATCTCCACCCCAAGCTAATATGTTAAATTTAAGTCCCAGTAATAAAAGGCCAATATAAAGAGTTACGTGCACTCATAAAATAAAACTTGAAAAACTTGATAAAAAACAAATCAGCTGTATTCTCCTCCTCCTCTCCCTCCACCCCAAGCTAATATGTTAAATTTAAGTCCCAATAATAAAAGGCCAATATAAAGTTATGTACACTGTCATAAAAAAACTAAAAAAAACTGAGAAACTTGATATAAAACAAATTAGCTGTCTTCTCCTCCTCCCCTATCTCCACCCCAAGCTAATATGTTTAATTCAAGTCCCAATAATAAGAGACCAATATAAAGAGTTATGTACACAGTCATAAAAAATAAAAAAACTGAAAAACTTGATATAAAACAAATCAGCTGTCTTCTCCTCCTCCTCTCCCTCCACCCCAAGCTAATATGTTTAATTCAAGTCCCAATAATAAAAGGCCAATATAAAGAGTTATGTACAGTTATAAAAAAAAAAAAAAACTGAAAAACTTGATATAAAACAAATCAGCTGTCTTCTCCTCCCCTATCTCCACCCCAAGCTAATATGTTTAATTCAAGTCCTAATAACAAGGGTCCAATATAAAGAGTTCCGTATAGTCATAAAATAAAACCTGAAGAACTTGATAAAAAACAAATTAGACCCATTCCAAACCTCTCACCTCCCTCTCAGCTAATACCCACGTCACCCAAATCCCTGCTATAAAAGGCCTCTATAAAAGGATAGGCATAATGTCACGAGTATAACCTGACAAACTTAACGACTGAAAAAAACAATAAGCCGTATTTGAAAACCCCTTCTCTTCGCACCTCTACTTATAACCACGTCACTCGTCTCTACGATAATAGGCCTATACAAATAGTTACGTATAATGCCATAAAAAATAATACCTGGTGAATTTGGGGATAAAATAACGTTCAGGATTCCAATAACTCTTCCCTTCCTCCTCCTTGCTGATACCCACATCGCTTCGGCCCTTCTATTTTTTTTTTTTACAACAAAGGAGACAGCTTAAGGGCACAAAAAAAGGAAACAATAATAAAAAAAGCCCGCTAATAAAGAAAAAACCCGCGAGTTACATATAAGCATATTTCACTCAACAAGGAAAACCCGCAGATAAGACCAGGAAAACAGCAAAGACCCGCAACCTTCACCAAGTACCACGGCGAATTGATAAGGTCACGAGTGTATCCTGATCCCGCCAGTGTCCAGGACGTGATATGGGGCTGCTGAGTGCCACATTTCATCTGGATCGACTGTAAGGCATTATCAGAGACGTATTCCACGGTTTTGAGATACATTAGCGACGTCACGGCACTCAGAACACACTAATGCTCGCGAGATAAGTAGAGAAATACCAACACTTCAAACTGGCAGGCTGTCCATCATATTCCGGTTCATTTCTTTGCTTCTCTTTCGTTTATAAATGTTACAAGTATTGATATATGTATTACTGATTTCTTGTCACAATACTGATGCTTGTGAGATAAACGGAGGGGGAATGACATGTTTAAGACAGCCAGACTCAATCAATGATATTCTACCTCATTTCTTTGTTTATCTTCCGACCATTTGTTTCTTTTTCCTTTCTCCTTCCTTCCTTCTGCTCTTTACTCTTTCCCTTTATCCTTTCCTTCCTTTACTCCCCATCCCATTTTTTCCATTTATTCCCTCCCTTTCCCCTATCCTTCCTTCTTACTTTCCCCTCTCCCTCAGCTTCTCTTTCGTTGTTAAATGTTACAAGTATTGATATAAGTATTACTGATTTCTTGCCACAAACACTGATGCTTGTGAGATAAACGGAGGGGGAATGACATGTTTAAGACAGCCAGACTCAATCAATAACATTCTACCTCATTTCTTTGTTTATCTTTCGACCTAAAATATTAACAGCAGTGAAACATATTACTGACCTCATGCTGTACTCACAACACACTAATGATTGGGAAATATAAGGAACCAAAACAACAAACTTCAAACTGGCAGGCTGTCCATCATATTCTGGTTAATTTCTATGCTTCCCTCTCGTTCTTAAATGTTACAAGTATTGATATATATTTTACTGATTTCTTGCCACAAACACTGATACTCGTGAGATAAACGGAGGAGGAATGATATATACTTCAAACTGTCACTCAATCAATCATATTCAACCTCATTTTTTTTGCTTCGTCTTTCGAGGTGCAATGAAAATAAGGCGACGTCATGGTATTAACACTAAAGCTTGCGATAGATAAGTAAAGCAGTAATACTTCAGACTGTCAGACTCAACCGCATTTCCTTCATTCATTTCATTGCTAATATCACACACTTAAAAAATAAATAGGTCTGAGATATCTTAGTGACCTCACACCACTAACGCTTATGCCCGCGGTAGTTAAGTGGAGCAGTAACATACATCAAACTGGCTGATTCAACCCATCATATTCCAGTTCACTTCTTTGCTTGTGTCGGGCTCCGAAAGGTTAACAGCATTGAGATACATTAGCGCCGTCATACCATTGATAAAACGTTGATACTCGGAAGAGACCAATAGAGCAAGGGTACAGATGAGACTGAGATATTGAAAGACACATCACAGAGAACAAAACAAAACCGAGAGCAGAACAGAGAAAACTGAACCTAATATAAGAGAGGAATAGAGGAATAACAGAACATAACAGAACATAAGATTACATAACAGAGGAATAGAGGAACATAAAAATAGAGAACAGTAAAGAGTGAACAAAACAGAAAACAACAGAGAAAACTGAACCTAATATAAGAGAGGAATAGAGGAATAACAGAACATAACAGAACATAAGATTACATAACAGAGGAATAGAGGAACATAAAAATAGAGAACAGTAAAGAGTGAACAAAACAGAAAACAACAGAGAAAACAGAACATAATATAAGAGAGGAACAGAGGAATAACACAACATAACATTACATAACAGAGGAATAGAGGAACAAAAAAACAGAGAGAACAGTAAAGAGTGAACAAAACAGAAAACAACAGAGAAAGCAGAACATAATATAAGAGAGGAACAGAGGAATAACAGTTTACAGTTCAAATGTTTATAGTGGCTACCAGAACACATTAGAAAAAAACATACAACTGATAAAATATGAATATACCCCATAGATAAGTGGAGGACCTGACACTAATTCGACTGAGGAACAGAAACACTCAAATTCCACCTCCTGTCTTTGTTTGTCTTTCGCTCTTCAAGGTTAATAAGACTGAGATATATTAGCAACATGACAATTACAACATCCCGTACGAATACCTAGCTAGATCAATAGATAAATGATATAGATGAAAATAAGATACTAAAATCCTCCCATTCCATCCCCTATGCTTGCCTCACGCTGTAAAAGGTTAACAGCTCTGATATATTATACTCGCTAACGACACGCCAATAACAACACACGAGTACCCAGGTAGACCAATAGAGAAACAACATAGATAGTACCCGGAGACTCAAGCACACCTCTATTCCAGCCCGTGCCCTTTGCCTCATGATCTTAAATGTTAAAAGTGCTGAGATATATTCGCTAACGACACGCCGATAGCAACACACGAGTACCCAGGTAGACCAATAGAGAAATAACATAGATAGTACCCGGAGACTCAAGCACACGTATTCCAGCCTGTGCCCTTTGCCTGCCTCACGATCTTAATGTTAATATCAGCGGGGCACATCACCGACGACACGGAATTGACAGCACACAAAAACTCGGATGGCTGAATAGAGAAATAATATGGATAAGACTGAAAGACTCAAATACCCCAAATTTCATCTCCTTCCTATGCCAGTCTCACGGTCTAAAATGCTTGTAGTTCTGAGATACGAAAAACACAGCACTGTCAACATACAAAAACTCGGATGGCTGAATAGAGAAGAAATATACATAAGACTGAAAGACTCAAACATCCCTAATTTCATCTCCTTCCTATGCCTGTCTCACGGTCTATAATGCTTGTGGCTCTGAGATACGAAAAACACAGCACTGTCAACATACAAAAACCTCGGAAGGATAAATAGAGAAATAACACAGACAGGAATGGAAGACTCAAACAATCCTAATTTCATCTCCTTCCTATGCCAGTCTCACGGTCTTTAACGCTTGTAGTTCTGAGATACGAAAAACACAGCACTGTCAACATACAAAAACCTCGGAAGGATAAATAGAGAAATAACACAGACAGGAATGGAAGACTCAAACAATCCTAATTTCATCTCCTTCCTATGCCAGTCTCACGGTCTTTAACGCTTGTAGTTCTGAGATACGAAAAACACAGCACTGTCAACATATAAAAACCTCGGAAGGATAAATAGAGAAATAACATAGACAGGAATGGAAGACTCAAACAATCCTATTTTCATCTCCTTCCTATGCCAGTCTCACGGTCTATAACGCTTGTAGTTCTGAGATACGAAAAACACAGCACTGTCAACATACAAAGACCTCGGAAGGATAAATAGAGAAATAACATAGACAGGAATGGAAGACTCAAACAATCCTATTTTCATCTCCTTCCTATGCCAGTCTCACGGTCTATAACGCTTGTAGTTCTGAGATACGAAAAACACGGCACTGTCAACATACAAAAACTCGGAGGGCTGAATAGAAATAGAATGTATAATACTGAAAGACTCAAATACCCCTAATTTCATCTCCTTCCTATGCCTGTCTCAAGGTCTAAGATGTTAATAGTTTTGAGATACATACTCTGCACCTATGTTTCTTTTTTAAGTGTTTTATCTAAGTTTATTTCAGTTTTGTATTTCAATTCAGATTTTTTCTTTCACCATCTTCCTTTCTTTTTTCTTCACCTTCTTTTCTTCTTTCAATTCTGTTTCTTCTTTCATCGTCTTCTTTTCTTCGTCTTTTTCTTCTTTTTCGTAAACTTCTTAACCTTAACAACTTTCTTCTCCTTTTTTTCTTCTTTCTTCTTCATCCTACTTTGCTTCTTTTTAACTGGTCTATTTAAGTTATATTTAAGTGTCGAGTGTTTAGTGACGGTGGTGTTGGTGTTTGTGGTGGTGGTGGTGGTGGTGAAGGTGGTGATGAAGGTGGTGATGAAGGTGGTGCATATGCTATCTAAAATATTGATCAAGGAAACTCAAATCGACAAAAAAAAAAAAAAAAAAAAAAAAATCGAATACAAAACAAAAGCAAATAACATAATAAAAAAAAAACATTCTACTTCCTTCATCATATATTTTTCTTCTTTTTTCAATGGTCTATTTAAGTCCCATACAAGTGTTTTTTAGGAGCAGCGAGTAGCGGGCTTTTATTATTATTGTTTCCTTTTTTTCTGTCCCCTTGAGCTGTCTCCTTTGTTGTAAAAAAAAAAGAATCCATAAAATAAAAACAAAATTCCTCCTCACCTCACCTGCCTATTACCACTCTTCCTTTCCTCGGGTCTCAGGTGTTAAGGATTGCGTACCTGTGATTTTACCTTTATTTAGCGGGATCGCCTATCGGGGGGGGGGACGTTAAGCGGGCGTCTGTGTTTCCGTCTTCGGTGTGTGTGTGTGTGTGTGTGTGTGTGTGTGTGTGTGCTGTAAGGAAGGACACGCCCCCGCTTACACCCGCATTCCTCGCCCTTCCCTAAAGTGTGACTGCGTGCGTGTGTGCGTTAGTGTGTGTGAGTGTGTTTTTGTGGCATTCCTGTGTGCTTCCTGGGCGGGCCGCGGCGACGAACACACACACACACACACACACACACACACACCTATCTAGCAAATGAGTTACTACAGAAATCAGAGAAAATGAACAAAGCAATCATAAACAAACAAACAACAGACACAGACAGACAGACAGACAGACGGGCAGAGAGGTGATCAGAAGACAAGCCACAAGGACAAGGACAAAGACAAAGGGAGAACACAGACGTACGTACATACACATACACTTATTCAAACACACAGACAAGCCGACAGAGGTATGGGAGTGCCCGGAAGGTTTTGCCAAGTGGAGTGTCACCTTAGAGTGTCAAAAACTGCGGTGTGTGTGTGTGGGGGGGGGGGGGGTCAATAAGAGAGACTAAGTGATATAGATTAAGTTAAGGGGTGTGTGTGAATGGGAGGGTAGGGGCAAGAAAATAAAGATGAAGGGAGATATAGGAAAAAAGACAAGGAGAAATACAGGGAGAAGAGACTAAGTGATATAGATTAAGTTAAGGGGTGTGTGTGAATGGGAGGGTAGGGGCAAGAAAATAAAGATGAAGGGAGATATAGGAAAAAGACGAGGAGAAATACAAGGAGAAAAAGATGAAGGATAAAAAAATGATTAGGTCTTTGGCATTATAGAGTGTCGAGATGTTCAAGAAAAGGGAGGGAAGAGAAATGTTGGGTGAAGAATATATCAGGTAAAACAGGGCAGAGAAATGCAAGAAGATATAGCGTAAAAAAATAGAGAAGAGAAATGCAGGAAAAAGATGAAAAAGGGTAAGAAAGGATGGGGAATAAAGTGAGGAACGACACTAGGAGCAAAGAAGGGAGGGGACACGGAGGAAGGACACAGCAAGAAGGACAAGGGTAGAGGAGGAAAGGTATACAGCTCTAGGGCATTAAAGGAGGGGAGAGAGATGAGGAAAGGAGACACGGGTATAGAAAATAAAAGGAATGATGGAAAGGAACACAGACAAAGGTAAGAAAAGAAGGGAAATACAAGGAGGAAAGACAGCATGAAGGACAAGGGCAGAGGAGGAAAGGTATACAGCTCTAGGGAATTAAAGGAAGGGAGAGAGATGAGGAAAGGAGACACGGGTATAGAAAATAAAAGGAATGATGGAAAGGAACACAGACGAAGGTAAGAAAAGAAGGGAAATACAAGGAGGAAAAACACAGCAAGGACAAGGGCAGAGGAGGAAAGGTATACAACTCTAGGGCATTAAAGGAGGGGAGAGAGATGAGGAAAGGAGACACGGGTATAGAAAATAAAAGGAATGATGGAAAGGAACACGGACGAAGGTAAGAAAAGAAGGGAAATACAAGGAGGAAAGACAGCATGAAAACAAGAGCACAGGAGGAAAGGTATACAACTCTAGGGCATTAAAGGAGGGGAGAGAGATGAGGAAAGGAGACACGGGTATAGAAAATGAAAGGAATGATGGAAAGGAACACAGACAAAGGTAAGAAAAGAAGGGAGTGGACACGGAGGAAAGACACAGCAAGAAGGACAAGGGCAGAGGAGGAAAGGTATACAACTCTAGGGCATTAAAGGAGGGGAGAGAGATGAGGAAAGGAGAGACAGGTATAGAAAATAAAAGGAATAAAGGGAAGGAACAAAAGCAAATGTAAGAAAAGAAGGAACATGCAAGGAGGAAGGTCACTAAGGGCAGACACACAAAGGAAAGGGTAAGAAGGGTCAGAAAAAAAGGGACATACAGGTAGGAACAACACGAGGGTACGAGAGGGAGAGTATAGAATAGGTATGTTAGGCAATGGGGGAGGGGGGGGCGGAGCTACTATATCGTTACCCTCATAAAATAATCGCCTATGTCATTTTTCAGTGATTTCCAGGTTTTTGTCTACATCAATATTTCAACACGTGACGCCCTTTTTTGTAGAGTTGCCTTCGTCATTCAGGGTTTGAGTGTTCTGGAATTGACCTTTTCATTTCTGCCTAAATCTTAAACCAAATGAGACGATGAGAGTTCTTTTCTGACTTCCTGTAAAGTAGAAAATAGTGACTTAGGCGGCTTGTTTTCGACGGTATGTAGGGACAGCGGGAGGGTATGAAGGGACAGGACACAGCAGGGCGGGTTTAGCAACACATGTAGCCTATAGGGAATGAAAGGAAGGGGCAGTGATGAGGAGAGGGAACGATAAAGGGTAAATAAAGAAGGGATAAAGGAGGAAGGACAGACAGAGGGATGAAGGAATTGAGGTTGGGGGTAAATAGCTGGGGATGATTGAAGGAACATCGGGAGGGTATGCAGGGAAGGGACACACCAGGAAGGGGCAGTAATTAGGTAAGGGAACGAAACTTAAGGGTAAAACAAGAAGGGATAAAGGAGGAAGGACAGACAGAGGATGAAGAAATTTGGTTGAGGGTAAATAGTTGGGGATGAATGAAGGGACAGCGGTGGAGGGTATGCAGGGAAGGGACACACCAGGAAGGGGCAGTAATTAGGTAAGGGAACGAAACTAAAGGGTAAAAAAAGAAGGGATAAAGGAGGAAGGACAGACAGAGGAAGGACGAAGGTATGAGGTTGGGGGTAAATAGCTGGGGATGATTGAAGGGACATCGGGAGGGTACATGAAGGGAAGGGACACACCAGGAAGGGGCAGTAATGAGGAAAGGGAACAAAACTAAAAGGTAAAAAAAGAAGGGATAAAGGAGGAAGGACAGACAGAGGAAGGATGAAGGAATTGAGGTTGGGGGTAAATAGCTGGGGATGAATGAAGGGACATCGGGAGGGTACATGAAGGGAAGGGACACACCAGGAAGGGGCAGTAATGAGGAAAGGGTAAAAAAAGAAGGGATAAAGGAGGAAGGACATAAACAGAGGAGGGATGAATGAATGAGGTTTGGGATAAATAGTTGGGGACGAATGAAGGGATAGCGGGAGGGTATGAAGGGAAGGGACACACCAGGAAGGGGCAGTAATGAGGAAAGGGTAAACAAAGAAGGGATAAAGGAGGAAGGACATAGACAGAGAAGGGATGAATGAATGAGGTTTGGGATAAATAGTTGGGGATGAATGAAGGAACAGCGGGAGGGTACATGAAGGGAAGGGACACACCAGGGCGGGTTTAGCAATAGGGTATCAGGGTCAAGGGGGAGGGACAGCTATGTGAAGGGTAGGCAAAGGTCAGGGTCTTAAAGTAGCTTTGGCGCGTGAGAGAAGTTCCAGAGCGATGCACTTGTGATCCGATTTCCTGGTTGGGTGAGTCTACCGGTCGAGTTTCTTAGGTTAGGTTAGGTTAGGTTAGGTCAGGTCACGTTAGGTTAGGTTAGAATAGGTCAGGCTAGATTGGGTTAGGTTAGCTTAGGTTAGGTTAGCTTAGAATAGGTCAGGCTAGGTTAGGTTAGCTTAGGTTAGGTTAGGTTAGCTTAGAATAGGTCAGGCTAGGTTAAGTTAGCTTAGGTTAGGTTAGGTTAGCTTAGAATAGGTCAGGTTAGGTTAGGTTAGCTTAGGTTAGGTTAGCTTAGAATAGGTCAAGCTAGGTTAGGTTAGCTTAGGTTAGGTTAGCTTAGAATAGGACAGGCTAGGTTAGGTTAGGTTAGCTTAGGTTAGGTTAGCTTAGAATAGGACAGGCTAGGTTAGGTTAGGTTAGCTTAGGTTAGGTTAGCTTAGAATAGGTCAGGCTAGGTTAGGTTATTTTAGGTTAGGTTAGGTTAAGTTAGGTTAGGTTAGGTTAGCTTTGAATAGGTCAGGCTAGGTTAGGTTAGGTCAGGTAAGGTCAGGTTAGCTCCGAATAGGTTAGGTTAGATTAGGTTAGCTTAGGTTAGGTAAGGTCAGGTCAGATTAGGTTAGAATAGGTCAGGCTAGGTTAGGTTAGCTTAGGTCAGATCAGGATAGGTTAGCTGAGAGCAGGTCAGGCTAGGTTGGGTTAGGTAAGGTCAAGTCAGGTCAGGATAGGTTAGCTCCGAATAGGTCAGACTAGGTTAGGTTAGCTTAGGTTAGGTTAGGCCAGACTAGCTTAGTTTAGTTTAGGTTAGGTTAGCTTTGGTCATGTTAGGATAGCTTAGGTTAGGTTGGGTCAAACTAGGTCAGGTTAGCTTAGGTCTGGTTAAGTTAGCTGTAGTTTATTTTTTTAAGGCAGCTTATGATTTAGGCAGTGTTCAGGCTAATTTCAAACATTCACACCCTTAGATAACGAAGGCAACTATGACGATGACAAAAATTTGAAAATCACCGAAAATGACTAAAGCAGATTGTTTATGAATGAAACTGTTGGTCGAGGATACGAAAAGTTAGATTACGTTAGGTTAGGTTAGACATCCTCTCCCTTCCTAAGACAAGCCCTTGATCACCAACTCAAAAAGTAACCACAAGTGACTAATGCAGATTGTTTATGAATGAAACTGTTGATCTAGGATACGAAAAGTTAGATTAGGTTAGGTTAGGTTAGGCATCCTCTCCCTAACTAAGACATGCCCTTGATAACGAACTCAAAAAGTAACCACACCTAAACCGCTTTTCAATTTCGTTACATTCCACACACTTCACTTTCAATTATTTTATTCACGGCATACTTGAGCCACCAACAAAGAAAATATATATGTTGGATGTGGCCGTTAGCCCATAAAGGGGGTGCATAGTGAGCTGGGAAGGGTCGTGGCCTGGCAAACTTGTCTTAATATTTTTGGACGTGATCTCAAGGGAACAGCCCAGGTAGGGACACCTTGTAAAATGGGTGTGAGAGTGATTTTGTTGACTCCAGGATTTTTTTTTACAGTAAAGGAAACAGTTCAAGGGCAAAAAAAGGGAAACTAATAAAAAAAAAGCCCGCTACTCAGTGTGAAACGGGTGAGGAGTGAAAATTATAATACAAACAATGGATTTCTCTTTGTTCTGTGTCTGATGAATAAGGAAAGAGAACGCATCTATAGGGAATGAAGGGAAGGGGAAGGATTGAGGAAAGGGAACAAAACTAAGGGGTAGGAAAATAAGGGATAGGCAAGGAGGAAGGACACAGCTAGAGGGGGAATGAATGAGAATGGAAGGGTAGATAGAGGGGGGATGAATGAATGAGGATGGAAGGGTAGATAGAGAGGGGGGGGGGGTTGAATGAATGAGGATAGGGAGTAGAAGTGCTTACGTTGATTCTAAGATTATATGAAGCGAGAAATAGATAAAAATACTGATAACTAGAATCCTCATTTGTTTTGTGTGACGTATAGTAGAGTGGCTGAAAGGCGATGAAGGATTAAAGTGCTTATATTGATTTTAAGATTGTGTGAGGGAGCGAGGAAAAGGGACAAAGACAATGGTTAGAAAAAGAAGGGACATGCAAGGAGGAAGGACTCAAATAAACAATAATAAAGGACATGAAAAGAACACACGGAGGAACGGTAATAAGGAATGAATGATAAAGAGATAGAAAAAGCGACAGATGAAAATAGATAGACAGGGATAAGATGATAAATGATAAATGAGATAGATAAGGCAATAGATGAAAATAGATAGACAGGGATAAGATGATAAATGATAAATGAGATAGATAAGGCAATAGATGATAATAGATAGACACAGACAAGATGATAAATGATAAATGAGATAGATAAGGCAATAGATGAAAATAGATAGACACAGACAAGATGATAAATGATAAATGAGATAGATAAGGCAATAGATGAAAATAGATAGACACAGACAAGATGATAAATGATAAATGAGATAGATAAGGCAATAGATGAAAATAGATAGACACAGACAAGATGATAAATGATAAATGAGATAGATATGGCAATAGATGATAATAGATAGACACGGATAAGATGATAAATAATAAAGGAGATAGATACGACAATAGATGCAAATAGATAGACACGAAGGAAAGATAAGAAGGGATCAAATCAGAACAAGATAAATAAAGCCATAAATGAAAATATGATAAAATAAAATAAATTCCTCTTATTCTTTTCCTTCAGTGTGACCTATGGCGGGAGGTGCAAGCGAGGTGATGAATGAAGGGAAGGTTGAGGGTTGCCTACACTCCGATGAAAAAAAAATAAAAGGAGAATAATATTGTAAACTGAGAGTATATTATTTCGTTCGTGACTGAGTCTTTTCTTGCGTTTGACATATTGAAGAGTCTTATGATGGCAAAGCTTTTCACGGATTTCAAGGAGGAAGGATATGTGAGTAGGGGAGGGGGAAGAGAGAGAGAGAGAGAGTGTGTGAGTGAGAGTGAGTGAGTGAGTGTGTGTGTGTGTGTGTGTGTGTGTGTGTGTGTGTGTGTGTGTACCTTGTTTAATGATCTTGCAATGCTTTCCCCTCCCTTTCCCTTCCCTTCCCCCCACTCCCTTACCTTCCTCCACTTCCCTCTCCTCTTTCCCCTCCTCTTCCTTCTTTCCCCCCATTCATCAGTTTCTCCCCCTCCTTTACCCTTCCCCCCCTCTTTTCTCTCCAATTCCCTTCCCCTTTTCCCCTCCTCTTTCCCCCTTTCCCCTCCCTTCCATAGTTTTTCCCTTCCTTTCCCCTCTTCTCTCCCTCCTACCCTCTTCTCTTTCCCATCTCTTCCTCCCTTTTCTCTTCCTTCCCCTCCTCTTACCCCCTTCCTTTCCCTCCTATTTCCCTCTCCCTCCCTCCCCCCCCCGAAAAAAAAAAACACTCCAGCCACTCCTGCATCACAACCACCGCAAAAATGAAGACGTTCTCATAATAATCAAAGGGTTGGTTGAGGCGGCAGGTAACGGTGGTGGTGGTGGAGGTGGAGGTGGAGGTGGTGGTAGTGGAGGTGGTGGTGGTGTCTGGCAGGCTCATTAACACCTGGCTACCACCTACCGACTGACTCAGGTTCATTCATACAACTTGACCAAAAAAAAAAAGAGTGGAGGGTGATGATGGTGGTAGTGATGATGGTGGTAGTGATGATGATGATGATGATGATGATGATGAACTAAGGAAACATGAAGAAAGAACATCACAT
>NC_066575.1:5385513-5423013 GCF_024679095.1 Eriocheir sinensis | reverse complement strand
CCCTCGCCTCCTCCCTCACCCGGATTCTCCCTCACGCAGCTTCAAGGGCCGTCGAGGGTCTTAAAAGAGATGGGCCAGGTGCACCCCTACACCCCACACCCCCCTCCACCGCCTCCACCTCCACCACCAGCTGGACGCAAGTGTTCCTTCAGTCAACAACAACAAAAAAGGCGGAGGAAGTGGCTGCTTGGTGTTACCTCCCACAAAAAACACGGGCCTGCCCTCCCTCAGCGTTACTTTCCTCCGCCAAGGCTGCCGCTTATCTCCCCTCCTCGCCTGCCGCTGCCTCGCCCGTGGCCGGAAGCAGCGCCCCCGCTCCCCGCACCCGACGCCCCCGCCGGTGACACATTCTTGGCGACGGTACAAAAAAAGAAGCCTTATATACGACGCCGCCGCCGCGTCACTCCCCAAACATGGTGGCCCTGCTAACCCCCTCACAACACCCCAACAACGTGCCACACTCACCTGGGGGCTGGCGGCGGGGCGCGGCGTCCCTCGTCTCGCCGCACAGGTCCTCCTCCGGCTGGCACAGTGGGGGCATGTCAGGCTGAAACGCGTGCCCTGACGCTGCCTCCACTTCCTCCTCCTGCTCCTCGTCCTGCTGTGCCGCCTCACTCTTCTCTTCCTTCTCCTCTTTGTTATCTTCCTCCTCCTCCCCCTCCTCTGCCTCCCCCTCCTCGTCAGAGGAGTCGATGTGAGGGATGGAGTCCAGGATGGAGGAGAAGCTGTGCCTGGCCACCGGGCTGGCGGGGCTGGCGGGGCGGGGCGGTGCCTCGCCCTCAGCGCTGAGGGCCGGTGCTGCGGGCGGCTCCAGTGAGTACGTGAGCGTCTCCTCCGACACGGACCGAGGAGGACCGCCGCCCTGCACCACGCTGCCCTCCCGCGCCTCCCCCTCGCTCTCCTCCTCGCTGGAGTCCAGGCAGAAGGAGGCCGCGGACAACAGTGACTCCCGGGACGCCCACGCCGCCGACTTAACGTAGGACACGATCTTGGCCTGCACCTGGCTGGAGGCCTCGTGCAGGGCGCGCTGCTCACACGCCCGCGCCGCCTCGCCCGCCCACCCGCCGCAGCCACAGGCAGCCCCGTCCAGCGCCAGGGACGGCCGCCGCGGCCGCTGCAGCGAGGAGTGGCTGAGGCCCTCCAGGCTGGGGGCGTCGGGCGTGGACACAGACCTGAGTAGCATCCTGTGCACGGGGGGCAGCGCCGCCCCGCCGCCCACTCTGCCGGTGGGGTGGGCTGCACAGTCAGCCTCGCGCCGCGCGAGGCCGTCCACCCTGGACCTGAGGTACAGGAACTCCTGCTCCTTCCACTCGATGGTCTGGCACGCCCCGAAGGCCTCGCTCACGTCCTCCTCCTGCGGGGGGGCCTCGCGCCGCTCTGCTCTCAGCGACCTGCGGACACAGACACACACACAGCCTCAGGAGGGGATTCAAGTACACACACCGCCGCGGCCACACACACACACACACACACACACACACACACACACACACACACACACACCGCCTCCCCCTGCTGTGTACATGAATAACCCCTGAGGGCACCCCGGCGGTGGGTCAGCCACACACGCTGACCCCTGCCTGGCCCGGCGTGCCCGGAGAAAGCAGACTGGGCAGCCGTGAGCCGCGCCACTTACCATTCGGCCGGGGAAGCCCGGCGGTGCAACGCCGCCTGCACCTCCTGCAGCGTGGCGGCGAGGGCGGCGGGGGACAGGGGCGCGCCGCGGCGGCTGCTCGACATCCTACTGGCGGCGCCGCCTCTGCCATGGACGCCCGCCCTGAAGGCCGGCGGGCAGGGGGGGAGGGGAAGGGAAGCCGCGCCCCGCTGATCACGTCCACGCCCACGCCGCGCCTGCACGACAAGACAAACACGTTGGTTAGCGTGACGGCGGCGTAAAGGATCACACACAAGAAATTACATACGCACAGACACAGGCACATGAAGACCCTGTAGGGGGGGGAGAGAGAGAGAGAGAGAGAGAGAGAGAGAGAGAGAGAGAGAGAGAGAGAGAGAGAGAGAGAGAGAGAGAGAGAGAGAGAGAGAGAAAGGCACACAAGAGAGCGAGATAGAGATGAATGCTGACAGAACATGAAAGAGAGAGAGGCAGACTTAACACGCTGACGAAGTGGCAGACCAAGCGGTGACTGACAACACCCGCCCTTACACCCCTTCACCACGCCCTCCCTACACCCTTACCACACCCTACACCCTCACCACACCCATACCACACACTACTTTCCTTCCACTCCCGTTATCCCTTCCTTCCACTTCCTTCCACTTTATCTCCCTTCCTCCTTTCCATACACTCCCTTCCTTCCCATTCTTCCCATATTCTCCTTCCCCTCCACCCTCTTACCACACTATCCCTCCCTTCCACCCCCTTCCACCTTCCCATACGCTCCCTTTTCCTCTTCCCATATTCTCCCTCCCCTCCACCCTCTAACCATAATATCCCTAATTTCCACCCCCTCTCCATCTCTCGTTTCCCCCTCCTCCTCTTCCACTCTTTTCCTCCACCTCGTTCCCTCTCTCCCTCCTCCTCCTTTCCACACTCTCACTCCCTTCATCCCATTTCCACTCTCTCCCTTCCCCCTTGCCACACTCTCCCTCCCTCTCCCCCCTCCCTCACACCACACCCCTCAATTCACACCTTTGCAATTAAGCGAAAGGAAAGGGCATGAGGGGAAGGGTGAGGGGGGGGAGGGTGAGGGGTGAGGGTCAGGGCATTCCGTGACATCCCCGCCCCGTTAGGAGAAGGGCGGGGCAGGGGGCGGGGTGGGGAGGGGTATGGGGAGGGGTACAGGGGCCGGAAATGTGGTGGGGTAGGGATGGGGTAACGGGGCATTGCCGGGACACGACCTCCTCCTCCTCCTCCTCCTCCTCCTCCTCTTCCTTTTCTTCCTCCTCCTCCTCCTCCAAGACCACAATTATTCCTCCACTAAAGACATCATCAATCTTCTCCTCCTTGTTGTTGTTGTTGTTATCCTCGTCATCTTCATTATTTCATCACGTCTTGTTTTTATTGTTTTTCCTACTACAACACTAAATACTACTACTACTACTACTACTACTACAATTATGGGTATTGTTGTTGTTGTTGTTGTTGTTGTTGTTGTTACTATCAATCTTACTGCAGCTGTTATTTCTCCATCAACACTATCAGCTACTATCTCTACCTTTTGCACTCCACCACCACCACCACCACCACCACCACCACTCATAAATACACCGCCTCACCATCACTTGCACTGCAGCATAAGAATTTCTAGTTACACATCACCATCACCACCATCCCCAACACCGTAATTTCATAACTATCACTACCATCATCACCACCATCACCACCGCACCTGTTACCTTGTAGCCCCGATCAAATTACGCGTCAGGTAACAATATTGATTCCTCACCTGTCGCCTCGCCCCCCGCCATTATAATTATAGGGTGAATGAGATGACTAGGGGACGAAGAGGAGGAGGAGAGGAGGAGGGGAAGGAGGAGGCGGTGTTGGTAGCAGTAATGGTTGTGGTAGAACTGGTAGTAGTAGTAGTAGTAGTAGTAGTAGTAGTAGTAGTAGTAGTAGTAAAAGTTTATTCCCACGCATTCGAGGTCGTGTTTGAGATATGATAAACGAAAAAAAAAAAGAAGGAAAAAGTAAAAAATAAGTATCTGTTCTCTTTGCGTCATATCGAATAGAAAGTGATAATAATAATAAAAGTAAAAATAACAACAACAACAACAACAATAATAATAATAATAATAATAATAACAACAAAAACAACAACAGATAACAAAGACCACCAAGACTTTCAATAATAATAAATTTGTTTCCCTAATCTGACAAAGTGCATGAGCGAAGCGTCCTTGTCACTCCCCCCCCCCCCCTCTCTCTATCTCTCTCTCTCTCTCTCTCTCTCTCTCTCTGATTGATGTTCCTTGTCCCCTCCGTGACCTCTTGACCTCTTGACACAACCCTCGTCACCCCAAATTCCCCAAGAAGGAAGGCAGGGTGTGATATGGGGAGGGGGGAGGCAGGGGGGAAGGGTGGAGATAGCCAGGGACGAGGGAAAGGGTGGAGATAGGAAGGGGAAGGGGGTGTGGTATAGGGGAAGTTGCTATAGTGGAAGGGGGTCTTGGCAGGGGTGAAAAGGGGAATAGGGTGATGAGGTGGTTAGGGGAAGGTGGAGGTGAATGGGGGGGGGGGTGTAAGAGGGGGTGATAATGATGATGATGATGATGATGAGAACCTTAAATTCACGAAGATAAGAAGGGGAGGAGAAGAAGGAGGAGGAGGAGGAGGAAGAGGGAAAGACTGATGGAGATAAAGTGAAGGAGGGGAGGGAGGAAGGGGAAAGAAGGGGGAGGGGGTAAAAGGGTTGAAGGGTGACGACCTAATCTTGTAAGGGCGATGTCAAGCAGTGACCTCATTAGGGAAGTGTGCCCTAAAAATGGTGTGACCCCTTTCGTGTTTGTCTTGGGTGACCTCTCTTTGTGTGTGTGTGTGTGTGTGTGTGTGTGTGTGTGTTAGTATATCTGTTTGCATGATCCATACTGTCTTAAATTTCATAACATTTTATCAAGTCTAATTTCTTAAGCTTATGGACATTTTTTTACTACACATAATATCGTGTGTGTGTGTGTGTGTGTGTGTGTGTGTGTGTGTGTGTGTGTGTGTGTGTGTGTGTTAGTATATCTGTTTGCATGATCCGTACTGTCTTAAATTTCATAACATTTTATCAAGTCTAATTTCTTAAGCTTATGGACATTTTTTTACTACACATAATATCGTGTGTGTGTGTGTGTGTGTGTGTGTGTGTGTGTGTGTGTGTGTGTGTGTGTGTGTGTGTGTGTGTGTGTGTCCCAGTCTTAATTACACCTGTGACCTGTTCTTAATTAGTGACAGTGTGTGTTCAGCGGCGCCCTCAACAGTGTGACTCATTGGGACTTCGTGACTCCCCTCCAATTGTTTAGGAAGCTTCAATGTGACTTTTTTTTTTTTTTTTTTTTTTTTTTACAGCTAAGGAGACAGCTCAAGGGCGCAAAGAAAAAAAAAAAAGAAAAAAAGGCCCGCTACTCACTGCTCCCGAACAGAGGTTAAAGGAGTGTCCAAAATCAGAGGTTAATTTCGGGAGGAGAGGTGTCCTGATACCCTCCTCTTGAAAGAGTTCAAGTCGTAGGCAGGAGGAAATACAGATGAAGGAAGATTGTTCCAGAGTTTACCAGCGTGAGGGATGAAAGAGTGAAGATGCTGGTTAACTCTTGCATAAGGGGTTTGGACAGTATAGGGATGAGCATGAGAAGAAAGTCGAGTGCAGCAGGGAGGGAGGAGGCATGCAGTTAGCAAGTTCAGAAGAGCAGTCAGCGTGGAAATATCGATAGAAGATAGAAAGAGAGGCAACATTGCGGCGGAATTTAAGAGGTAGAAGACTATCAGTATGAGGAGGAGAGCTGATGAGACGAAGAGCCTTAGCCTCCACTCTGTCCAGAAGAGCTGTGTGAGTGGAGCCCCCCACATGAGATGCATACTCCATACGAGGGCGGACAAGGCCCTGTATATGGACAGCAACTGTGCAGGGGAGAAGAACTGGCGGAGACGGTACAGAACGCCCAGCCTCGAGGAAGCTGATTTAGTAAGAGATGAGATATGAAGTTTCCAGTTAAGATTTTGAGTTAAGGATAGACCGAGGATGTTTAGTGTTGAGGAAGGTGATAGCTGGGTGTTGTCAAAGAATAGGGGATAGTTGTTTGGAAGATTGTGTCGAGTGGATAGGTGGAGAAACTGTGTTTTGAGGCGTTGAAGGACACCAGGTTCTTCTTGCCCCAATCGGAAATAATAGTAAGGCCTGAGGCTAAGCGTTCTGCAGCCTCCAGCCTTGAGTCGTTAAGTTCCTGAAGGGTGGGTCTTCTATTAAAAGAAGTTGAATAATGCAGAGTGGAATCATCGGCGTAGGAATGGATAGGACAGTTCGTTTTGGAAAGAAGATCATCAATGAACAACAGAGAAAGAGTGGGAGATAGGACAGAACCCTGTGGGACACCACTGTTAATAGATTTAGGGAAGAACAGTGACCGTCTACCACATCAGAGATAGAACGGCCAGAAAGGGAACTAGAGATAAAGGCACAGAGAGAGGGATAGACTCCGTAGGAGGGTAGTTCAGAAAGCAAAAAGTTGTGCCAGACCCTATCAAAGGCTTTTGATATGTCAAGTGCAACAGCAAAAGTTCACCGAAACGGCTAAGAGAGGATGACCAGGAGTCAGTTAAGAAGGCTAGGAGATCACCAGTAGAACGCCCCTTGCGGAACCCATACTGGCGATCAGATAGAAGGTCAGAAGTGGAAAGGTGCTTTTGAATCTTCCGGTTAAGGATTGATTCAAAAGCTTTAGATAGACAAGAAAGTAAAGCAATAGGACGGTAGTTTGAGGGATTGGAGCGGTCACCCTTCTTAGGTACAGGCTGTATGAAAGCATACTTCCAGCAAGAAGGAAAGGTAGATGTTGACAGGCAGAGGCGAAAGAGTTTGACCAGGCAGGGTGACAGCACGGAGGCACAGTTTTTAAGGACAATAGGAGGCACTCCATCAGGTCCATAAGCCTTCTGAGGATTGAGGCCAGAGAGGGCATAGAAAACATCATTTTGAAGAATCTTTATAACAGGCATAAAGGAGTCAGAGGGGGGATGAGTAGGAGGAATATGCCCAGGATCGTCCAGAGTGGAGTTTTTAGAAAAAGTTTGAGAGAAGAGTTCAGCCTTAGAGATAGATGAGACGGCAGTGTTGCCGTCAGGACTGAGGAGTGGAGGGAAAGATGAAGAAGTGAAGTTGGAGGAGATGTTTTTGGCTAGATGCCAGAAGTCACGGGAAGAGTTAGAGAAAGTAGAGAAAGCAAGGTTTTGACATTTTCTATTAATGAAAGAATTTTTGGCTAGTCGGAGAATAGATTTGGCACGATTTCGGGCAGAAATGTAAAGTTCATAATTAGCATTAGTTTGAAGGCTCTGGTACCTTTTGTGAGCTACCTCTCTATCATTGACAGCACGAGAACAAGCATGATTAAACCAAGGCTTTTTAGCGTGAGGAGTAGAGAAAGAACGAGGAATGTATGCCTCCATTCCAGAGACAATCACCTCTGTGATGCGCTGAGCACACACAGAGGGGTCTCTATCCTGGAAGCAATAATCATTCCACGGGAAATCGGAAAAGTACATCCTCAGGTCGTCCCACCGAGCTGAAGCAAAATGCCAGAAGCATCGCCTCTTCGGTGGGCTCAGAGGGTGTACAGGAGCGATAGGACAGGATGCAGAAATAAGATTGTGATCGGAGGAGCCCAACGGAGAGAACAGTTTGACAGAATAAGCAGAAGGGTTTGAGGTAAGGAAGAGGTCTAGAATGTTGGGCCGCTCTCCAAGACGGTCGGGAATACGTGTAGGGTGCTGGACCAACTGCTCTAGGTCGTTGAGGATAGCAAAGTTGTAGGCTTGTTCACCAGGGTGGTCAGTGAAAGAGGATGAAAGCCAAAGCTGGTGGTGAACATTGAAATCTTAACACCCCAAAGAGAAGGAGAGAGAAGGAGGGAGAGAAGAGGAAAGAGGTGTGTGATGATGCGAGGGAGAGATGGAGAGAAAGGGAGAGAGAGGGAGGGAGGGAGGAAGGGAGAGAAATCAACAAGTGTGACCACTACTAGGAAGGAGAAAGGGAGGGAGAGAGGGAGAGACATGGAGAGAAGAATAAGGTGCATGGTCAAATTGATTCTATTCCGATTCTTCAACATGAGTCTGTACGTCTTTGTGGGACTCGCGACTCACCTCCGACTCTTGGATGTGACTCTTTAGGAAGCTTCAATGTGACTCTAATCTCTTAACCCCCCAAATTGATTCTTTTCTTACTCTTCAAAATAAGTACCTATGTTTACCTCTGACTCTCGGATGTGACTCTTTAGGAAGCTTCAATGTGACTCTAATCTCTTAACCCCCCAAATTGATTCTTTTCTTACTCTTCAAAATAAGTACCTATGTTTACCTCTGACTCTTGGATGTGACTCTTTAGGAAGCTTCAATGTGACTCTAATCTCTTAACAGCTTAAATTGATTCTTTTCTTACTCTTCAAAATAAGTACCTATGTTTACCTCTGACTCTCGGATGCGACTCTTTAGGAAGCTTCAATGTGACTCTAATCTCTTAACAGCTTAAACTGATTCTTTCCTTACTCTTCAAAAATTGGTCCGTAAGTTTTTGTGTGATTCCGTGACTCACAATCTAGGACGTGACTCAGACGCTTCAGTGAGAGCCTAATACCCCCAAACATTTCGCGGCAAACACACCCACATTTTCTGAGGCTTTCATAGAAGTTGTGGGTATTTCTATAAGTGTTTTTTTTAGCGTAGTGATAGTTTGACAAGGCTTCTGAACCATGAATATTTAAAACACTCATGAGAGAGAACCAGACTAATCTCCGCGGCTTTTGGAAACCTTTTATTGTGAAAGCCAAAAGCGTGTGAAAATACGGGCCTGTAATTCATGCCTAGTAAGATATTGCAACACCATCCACGCTTTATATTGCATGTCAGGCTTGCAAGATAATTCGCAAGCTTTATAACATCACATCTTTTGGCCTTTTCGTTGCTGCTGCACACACACAAACACACAAACAAACATAAGAGCGAAATCATGTATGTTAATGTCTCTTCCGTAAGTTATCGCCGTGTTTCATTTCACTTTTCGTTCACTGTTACCTAAAGCATTCTGTGGGTTATATGCTGTTGGTTTGTATTAGAAGAGGCATATAAAGGATCATAAGCTTTAAAAGACTCTCTTATCTGTGTTAAATCGGAATGTGGATATATAACGGTAATTTCTGTTTTTGGGATAGTGAAAGGCTACATGGTGGAAAGAGGCGGATTAGGACCATAAGGATAAACGGTTCCTTCATCTGTGTTAAATTGGAATGTGGCGCTATAACGGTAATTTCTAACATACCCATCTACATTTATTGGGGTAGTGACAGGCTGCATGGTGGAAAGAGGCAGATTAGGACCATAAGGATAAACGGTTCCTTCATCTGTGTTAAATTAGAATGTGGATCTATAAGGGTAATTTCTAACATACCCATCTACAGTTATTGGGGTAGTGAAAGGTTACATGTCAAGATGAAGCGTTAGGTGAAAAGAGGCAGATAAAGGACCTTCATCGGTGTTAAATTGGAATGTGGATCTATAACGGTAATTTCTAACATACCCATCTACAGTTATTGGGGTAGTGAGAGGTTACGTGTCCAGATGAAGCGTTAGGGGGAATGGTGTGGTGTGGCGTGGCGTGGCCTCAGGTGTGGGCATCACCCGCGGCCGCAGGTAATGACAGGTGTGGAGGTGACGGCGGAGGTGACTGGGGGCCGCCGGTCACTCGGGGAGGAAAAAATGGCTTCTTTACTCCGTCACTTACATTTCACTGCCCCGAGCGTGTGTGTGTGTGTGTGTGTGTGTGTGTGTGTGTGTGTGTGTGTGTGTGTCTCTCTCTCTCTCTCTCTCTCTCTCTCTCTCTCTCTCTCTCTCTCTCTCTCTCTCTCTCTCTCTCTCTCTCTCTCTCTCTCTCTCTCTCTCTCTCTCTCTTTTTTTTTTTCTTTCCATTCTCTCTCTGCAATTCTCAGTTTCTCTCATTCTTTATTTCTTTATTTTCTTTATTTCTTGTTTTCTGTTCAATGATCTCTCTCTCTCTCTCTCTCTCTCTCTCTCTCTCTCTCTCTCTCTCTCTCTCTCTCTCTCTCTCTCTCTCTCTCTCTCACTTACGACACATGTTATTCTGCCTTGACCTGACCGTGCCTGTGTGTGTGTGTGTGTGTGTGTGTGTGTGTGTGTGTGTCACTAATGGCTTCCCCAGAGAGGTCATGGTGTGGAGGAAGAGGGACGAGGAAGAGGGGAAGAAGGGGAAGAGGAGGAGGAGGAGGAGGAGATGATGGCCATGGGTACAGTGACTTTATGACCTCTTAAAGGCATGACAGGGTCGCCACATACCAGGTCAGAGGTCACGTGATGGTGGTGGTGGTGGTGGTGGTGAGGAAAGAGAAAAGATACAAAAAAAATATCGGTGTGATTCTGAGGTTAAGGAAGAGAGGAGGGAGGGAGAAAAGGAGGGAAGGAGGAGGAAGGGAGAGGACGGGAGAGGGAGGAATGGAGAGAAAGAGAGAGAGAAATGTGGAATCAGTGTAACAGAAAGCGAAATAAATAAGAAAATAACAGTCTCTCTCTCTCTCTCTCTCTCTCTCTCTCTCTCTCTCTCTCTCTCTCTTTCAAAATACAAATGTTTTGAGGGTTATTTAGACAGATTTAGGTCGAGAGAGTGAGCGAGAGTGAGAGAGGGAGTGAGTGAGGGAGAGCGAGAGAGAGAGAGAGAGAGATAAGGGAGACTAGCGTGGTGGAGGAAGAAGGGAGGCTGTGGTGGAGGGAAGAAAGGGAGGAAGAAGAGAATGGTAGGGAGATGATGTAGATAGGTGGAAGATGTAGTAATGAGGAATGGGGAAATGGAAGAAAGGGAGAAGGGGAGGGAAGGGAAAGGAAAGAAAGAGAAGGAAAGGGAGGAGAAGGAAAAGGAAGGGAAAGAAGAAGGAAAATGAGAAGTTGCAGGGAAAAATAAACAAGTGGAATTGAAGAGGATGGAAAAAAAGGATAAAAAGAGGAAGGAAAAAGAAGCATAGTTAAAGGGAAGGGAAGGGAAGGAAAGAAGGAAGGGGAAGGAGGAGGAACGATGAAGGAAGAGGGAAAGAGGAAGGAACATAATAAGAGATGTGTGTGATGGGAAGGGAAGGGAAAGAAAAATGGGAAAGGGAAGGGAAAACATAAGAACATAAGAACATAAGAAAAGGGAAGGAAGAGAAAGGAAGGGAAGGGAAAGAAAATGGGAAAGGGAAGGGAAAAGGAAAGAGAACGGATGAGGAAAGAGAATGGGGAAGAAAATAGAGAAAGAAGAGGAAGGGGAGAAGCTGTGATGGGGAGAAGGCTGTAATGATGTAGATGGTGGTGGTGATGATGGTGGTGGTGGTGCTGGTGATGATTATGGTGGTAGAAGTAGTGGTGGTTATGGTGGTGGTGGTGATGGTGATAGTGGTGGTGGTAGTGGTGGTAGTGGTGGGCGTATCTGGTGAGGGTACAGGGCGGTGGTGGTGGTGGTGGTGGGTGGGGTGGGTGAACTAACCAAAATTTTGCGTGGTACCGCCCAGCAACTCTCTCTCTCTCTCTCTCTCTCTCTCTCTCTCTCTCTCTCTCTCTCTCTCTCTCTCTCTCTCTCTCTCTCTCTCCCTTGCTCTGTCCCTCACTCCCAACCTGTATTTCCCTTCCTCCCTGGCTCTCATTCTCTCCCCGTCTCTCCCTGCCTCTCTCAATCTCTCCCTTCCTCCCTTGCTCTGTCCCTCACTCCCAACCTGTATCTCCCTCCCTCCCTCTCATTTTCCCCCTTTCTCCCTGGCTCTCATTCTCTCCCTGTCTCTCCCTGCCTCTCTCAATCTCTCCCTTCCTTCCTTTCTGATTCCCTGCCTTCATCCATTGCTCCCTACCTCCCTCTATGATTTCCTCCTCCCTTCTTACTTTCCTCCCTTATTATCTCCTATTCTTCCTCCCTTCTCTTCTCTCTCCCTCCCTGAATCCCTCCTCCCTTCCTACATCCCTGGCTCTCTCCCTTAATGCATACCTCCTTTCCTATCTCCAATACTTCCTCCCTTCCTCCCTCCCTGCCAGAGTCATTCCTCCCTCCTCCCTCCTCCCTCCCTTCCCTGCGGCGCCGCCACCACAACACACACACACACACACACACACACACCTGTTCATCTTTCCTCCACCTGTTTCGTTTCCCTCCTTTCCTCCCTCCATTCCTCCCTCCCTCCTTCCTCCATCCCTCCCTCCTCGTTACACATTCATTCATTTTCTCTCCACCTCTCCCTCCCTCCTTGACCATGCACCTTATTCTTCTCTCCAAGTCTCTCTCCCTTCCCTCCCTCCCTCCCCTCCCTTCCCTCCCTTTCTCCGTCCTCGTAGTAGCCACACTTGTTGATTTCTCTCCCTCCCTCCCTCCCTCCCTCTCTCTCTCTTTCTCTCCATCTCTCCCTCGCAGCATCACACACCTGTCGCTCTTCTCTCCCTCTTTCTCTCTCCTTCTCTTCCCTCCTTCATTATTTCCTCCACTAAGCTGTTTATTTTACCTCTCTCTCCCTCCCTCTTTTGTCTCCCACGAAGATAAACATTGGTACAGGTTCTCTCTCTCTCTCTCTCTCTCTCTCTCTCTCTCTCTCTCTCTCTCTCTGTCTCTCTCTCTCTCAGTAGCCATCGGGAGCCTCATAAACACTACTAAATTAGATTCGGATAAACATCGAAGCTTCCTCTCAATGACCCAACTAGCAATTCAGAGGAGGAGGAGGAGGAGGAGGAGGAGGAGGAGGAGGTAAGTTTCGTTCTGCTTCCTTCCTCGATCTTTCTTATTTTCTCTTCTTGTCTTTCCTATTCTTGTTTCTTCTTCCTTTTCTACTCCTTCTTTGTTTTCTCATTCCCTCTTCCATTTTATTAATTTCCTACTATTTCTTCTTTTTCTCATTCCCTCGTTTCTTCCTTCTCTACTTTTCCTTATTTTTCTCATTTTTTCTTCCTTTTCCTTCCTTTCCTTTAATTATCTTTTTTCTCCTGCTCTTCTTTTCCTTCTCCCTCTTTCCTTCCCCTCTCTTTTCCCTTTACTTTTTCCTCCTCTTGATTTTGTACTCTTTCCTCCTCCTCTCCATTTCCCCTTCTCCTTTTCCTTTCCTTTCCTTCTATTCCCTTCTTTCTCTTGCTTTTCTACTTCTTCCATTTCCCTTCCATTATCCCGTCACTCTACTCTTTCCTCCTTCTCTCCCTTCTTTTGTTTTCGACTTTTTCCTCCTTCCCTCTCATTCATCTTTCTTTCACTTCCCCCTATGATTCCCTCCTCCCTTCCTATCTCCTCTTCTTCCTCCCTTCTCTCTCTCCCTCCCTGAATACCTCCTCCCTTAATCCTTCCCTTCCTACATCCATGGCTCTCTCCCTTAATGCATACCTCCCTATCTCCAAAACAAAACCACCACCACCACCACCACCACCGTCACCGCCACGCCGCTGCCCAGGTTAATGAGTGCGTGAGGCAGGCAGGTGGGTCGTGCCGGTGTAATGGAACCTACATTGCCAGGACTCTCACCAGGCGTTAATGCATCCCCAGGCCACGAGACGAGGAGTGAGTTAGTGTGCAGGTAACGTTAGGTGAAGCTAATGTACAGTCGGTAAGGTTATAGAGAAAAGAATTGTGTAAACTGATCCATCTATTATTACTCTGCTTGCTGGAGGTTAAGAAAGGAAAGCTTGAGTGTTGAATATGAATGGCGTGGTGTGTTTACCTGTAATAAAACCCTGCTACGTAACACCTTATATTTTACCTGAACTAATGTATTACTTCACTAACCACAACATATCACGACCAAGGTTAATGTATATAAATGTCTGAGTGTTGAATATGAATGACGTGGCGTGTTTAACCATGATAAAACCCTGCTGCGTAACACCTTATATTTTACCTGCACTAATGTATTACTTCACTAACCACAACATATCACGACCAAGGTTAATGTATATAGATGCTTGAATGTTAAAGATGAATGACGTGGTGTGTTTAACCATAATAAAACCCTGCTATGTAACACCTTATATTTTACCTCCACTAATGTATTGTTTATGTATATATATATATATATAACTCATAACTGGGGCAAGTCGATCGATCCTTGGAGGGGGTTAGCATGGAAAGGGATGACCGTCAGGAGTGGAGGAGGCGGGCAAGTGAAGCGACGTGCCCCTGACCTATGCTCCCCCGTTAGTAAGTTAGTAATGTATCGCTTCCCTAACCAGCGAGGATGTATGGCAGGCCTCGTGTGTACGGGTGCTTGGGTGTGTTAGTGGGGCCGGCGTGGCGTGACTGGCGGCGGTAAAAACACGGCTTCGGGACACACGCTTAACGCCGAGCTGAGATTTGATGTATGACTGTTTGGCGGCGCAAGATGAATGGTGAGCTCAATGCTACGTAAAGGTGAAGTTGGGCGCTACATAGATGGATGGCTTAATGTTAAACACTCCTGGTTGTTTTGATATATTAGACACATGTGTGATATATTAAATAGTCGACTTAATGTTAAATGCTCACAGCTTAGTTTTGATATAATAGATGTATGTGCGTGATATATTAGACTAGACAGATGGTTTCATGTTTTGATAGAGAGATATATCTTGTTGTTAAATACTCCTATTCAACTTTTGAGGTATTGGATCGAAGTACTATTTGATATGTTAGATAGATGGCTTGATGCTAAATTCTCGTAGCTATTTTGATAAGTTACACGTATTTGATATTCTAGATGTATTAGATGTGTTGATGTATTAGATGGATAACTTGATGTCAAATATTTTTCATTCTTGGAATCTTGGTTAAGTTTTGATATATACGAATTATATATATATAATATATAGGCTACTCGTAATTCTTTAGCTTTTGAATGACTTATGACGTACTAAATGCGACCTTTTTTTATTTATTTTTGAGTACTTGTTTTCTGTGTTTCCTTTTGTTTTTGGTCGTTCATATCTTACACAACCTCCTCCGCCCCTCTTTTTTTCTTAATCGTTAGCTTTAATTTCCTTCTTTTCCTTCTATCCTCTTTCCTCTTTATTACAAAGTTGGTTCTCTTTCCATTTTTTTCTATCGCCCTCAATCTCATATTCCTTCCATTCCTTCAGCTCTACCTCTCCTCTTCTCTTCTTTTTCCCCTTCTTTCCTTTCTCTTATTTTCCCTTATCCTGGTTACTCTGACTAACTTTCCACTTTCTTTTCCATAGTCCTAAATCCCATGGCCCTTCCTTTCCTCCACCTCCCCCTTCCCTCTTCCTCCTCTCCTTTCCTCTTCCCCTCTTCCCCTTTCCTGGCTAATATGGTGATCGGTATTTGCTATGGTGCGCGGCGTGGGTTGTAACATATCACCGTGCACATCACAATTTTTTTTAGTTACATATATCGCCGTAACTTTCTAAAACAGACAATAACTTATACATTCATCTTGTCGTGGTGGAATATTCAATAACTAGTACACATTCACATAGGCTCAAAGGTCACATTCTTGGTTCATTCTACTTTTCGATGGGTGAAAGTCCATATATATCACAGGCGTGGGTTGTTAGGTTAGGTTAGGTTAGGTTAGTCCGCCGCTTAGCCTCACTAGTTTGAATTTGGTGCCCTGAGCGTGGTGTGCCGTGAGGACCTTTAAACACATTGCATTTCAGTTCATACGATGTTTTTTTGTGCTAGGTATATTCCGGAACTCGAAGAAATACAAACTAGAATAAAACTACCTAGAACACAAGAAATTCTATTGTATCATCATCAAACTGAATTTCGCCCAGATTTTTTATTTATAACATGGCACCTGTAATGAAGTTGTCCAGACTCTAATAACTACACAAAGACGGGGTTATACTAATAAGTCTGAGTGGCCTTACAATATGGTTTCAATTTCGTTTCAGAGGTGTAGGGATGGTATTAAGGCTTCTACGTACACTCCATCAAAGGCTTCGATTCTCTATATAAACAAGTGAAGAGAGTCAAATCCTGCAACTCTGAGAAGAACCAATTTAGTTTACGAAGCATAAAAGTGAGTATGTCTGAGCTTTCACATCGAACACATTAAGGGCTTCGAGTGTCTATAAAAAACTCTGAATAAATATGAGAATGTTTGGATACCATGAAGTCTGACACTGACCTGACTAGAACCAATTTTAGTTGAGTTTGAGAGACATAGGATTGAGTCTGAGGTTGTACGTACTATACATTAAGAGCTTTAAGTGTCTATAAAAAAAGAGGGGTCAGATACTATTAAGTCTGACACGAGCCTAACTTGAACCAATTTAGTTTCAGAGTCGTAAAAATGATGCATGAACTTTCACATACAACGCGTTAAAGGCATCGAGTGTCCAAATAACTACATGAAAAGAAGGATCAAACACGGTATAGAGTCTGGCACATGTTCGACTATTGAAATGACTTCCCGAGACTTATATACACAAACAAATCCACATCAAAGGTTAAATTTACGTACTATACACTAAGGGCTTCAAGTGTCTATAAAAAAAGAGGGGTCAGATGCTATTAAGTCTGACACGGGCCTAACTTAAACCAATTTAGTTTCAAAGCCGTAAAACTGATATATGAACTTTCACATACAACACGCTAAAGGGATCGAGTGTCCAAATAACTACATGGAAAGGGGGATTAAACACTGTATAGAGTCTGGCACATGTCCGACTATATAAAATGACTTACTGAGACATATATACACAAACACATCCACATCACTGCTCCCGAAATTGACCCCTCTTTCGGCCACCTCTTTGGATTCTTCTAGGAGCAGCGAGTAGCGGGCTTTTTTTTTATTATTGTTTCCTTTTTTTCTCTTTGGATTCTTCTAGGAGCAGCGAGTAGCGGGCTTTTTATTATTATTGTTTCCTTGTGTTGTGCCCTTGAGCTGTTTCCTTTGTTGTAAAAAAAAAAAAAAAAAAAAAAAACATCAACGGGTAATTTAGGTCAGTATTCTCGGACGCTTTTAAGGCACTCACATCAACTATTTCCAAAGGGCCTCAAAGTGGATTAACCGGGTTCTGATGACTGTTTCTTCACGATCATGGTAACACAGAAGCTTCATCAAACTACCACCAGGGTGATGCATATAAACGGTGTGAAAGGGTTACTAAAGAGACATGCAGTAGGGATTAGTGTCCAGGTGATGCAAATAAACGGCGTGGAAATGCAGTTAGGTGTTGAGGATGTGCGGTGATTAGGGTTAAGGTAATGCAAATAAACGGTGTAAAAAGGTTGTTAGTGCTGAAGACGTGTGGTGATAAGTGTGTACAGGTGATGCAAATAAGCGGTGTGAAGATGCTGTTAAAGAGATGTATAGACTCCAGGAGGAACAGTGAAAGTATGAAGCGTCAAGAAAAGCGCAAGAAGCAAGACTGGGATGATCTGGACACGTGATGAGATGATGAGTATGTAGGAAGAAATAAAAAAAATAAAAAAAATTCGCAGGGGAGGCCGTTGAGCAGATGGTGTGATGAAACTGAGCAACTTACAGAACGTTTACATCGAAATTGGACACTAGAGGGGCTATTACACTGAGCAAATTTTCCGTGGATCTTCAGTCAAACCACGATTTCCGCTGGCGTGGTTCTCATATTTCCGTGGTTTTCTGACAAGTCCACGATCTTCCAAAGCTACGGTAGATTTCACTGAAGGACGACGGTATTGCTCACCATCATCAGCAGCAATAACAAGAAACAAATGAGAACCACGCCAGCGGAAATCGTGGTTTGACTGAAGATCCACGGAAAATTTGCCCAGTGTAATAGCCCTTTAAGAGTGGGCACGGTACATGAAAGAATGGAAACGCTGCGGAGGGCTGTTGCATAAAAAGGAGTGAATGACAAGAGAGCTAACGGCTGTGATATTAGTGGGGCTTATCTATTCATCTATCTACAGCATGGGAGGCAACTCGAGGGCAGAAACAAAAGCAACAAAAACAGCAACAACAAAAGCCCGCTAGACTCTCCTCCGAACAAAAGTAGAAAGAACGAGCGGCCAAAAGAGAGATCAATTTCGGGTGGAGAGGTGTCCTGATACTCTCATGAACCTCTTACTTTATAAAAGGAGAGAGAATCGAATCATTTCCATTGAGAACAAATATAAAAAAGTGTCGTTCATGAACCTGTTACTATATAAAGGGTCAGGGAATGGAATCGTCTGCTATGAGAGGATATATAAGTCTTCCCTTTCATGTTCGTTCGCTCTTTCCTAATGCATCGCTCATAAGGCTGAAGATAATTTTAATGGCACCTGAACATGTGGATGGAATAATAAATGCCACTTATTTATGGTTATCGATGCTACGGCAATACTCCTAAGGATAACTACCTTCTTAACTGTTAAATATACATGCTAATATCTAAGACGCTAATTAATACATGTGAATGGTATAATAAGTACTTGAGGTGTATGTTCAATGATGCTTCGATATTACCAGTACCTTCTTAACTGTTTAAATATATACGTTAATTTCTAAGACGCTAATTAATAGATGTGAATGGTATAATAAGTACTTTAGATGTATGGTCAATGATGCTTCGATATTACTAGTACCTTCTTAACTGTTAAATACACACGTTTTTCTAAGATGCTAATTAATATCCATGTCTGGTATGATAAGCAGTAAGGTTTATGGTAATTGGTCTATCGGTAATACATACAAAAGGTGTTTAATTAATAGGCAGGTAACACACGCACCTGTTAATGGGATAAGCGGTCGTGGCGGCGCGCGGCGGTAGTACTTTCACTTTGTTAATTAGTGAAGCCGTACGTTACGTCTCAGGTGTCGTGAATGCTAAGAGGATTAACAGTAGCGGCGGTACGGTGTGAGGCGTTGGAACCTGTTACTGTTACCTTTGCTGAGACATATGAGGTGAGCTTATCGTACAAAGAGGATTGAATGCCAAGAGGGTTAGCGGATGTGGCATTATATAGTGTCTCTTTTGATCTTGTTACTGTGTAGGGACTGAGAATCGAACCCTTAGCTGAGACATATGAGGTGAGTTTATCGTACAAAGAGGATTGAATGCCAAGAGGGTTAAAGGATGTGATATTATATAGAGTCTCTTTTGAACCTGTTACTGTATAATAAGAACATAAGAACGTAAGGAGTCTGCAAGAAGCCGGTTGGTCTATACTAGGCAGCTCCTGTACACTCAACCCCACCTTACCTCACCATCCATGGCTTTATCTAACCTCTTCTTGAATGTATCTACGGATCTTCTAGGGCATCACCTTCTGTTATTGTTAATTAAAAGGGGCAACGTGTTCTTTATTTCTATCCCTTTTTCATGCTGGGTCAACTATTGGTCACTCATGAAAAGGTAAGAACGAAGAGCACTGTTTGTGGATCTTTTGGGCAACTGTTAACTATATCGAGCAGAGAGTTATTTTTTTATGTCTCTCTCATGTTTGGTAAGCTATTGGTCACTCATGAAAAGGTAAGAATGAAGAGCACTGTTTGCGGATATTTTGGGCAGCTGTTAACTATATCGAGCACAGTTATATATATTTTTTGTCTCTTTCTCATGTTTGGTAAGCTATTGGTCACTCATGAAAAGGTGGCGGATCTTTTGGGCAACTGTTAACTATATCGAGCAGAGAGTTATTTTTTTCTCTCTCATATTTGGTCATCTCTTGGTCCGCCTCTTCCTATATACCGAGAAAGGAAGTGATTTACTGTAGAAGAGAAGCGAGGGAGTGGTACTTTCAAACGCTTCCTCCGCTATATAAGGAAGGATCTGAACACGCCAACTATAACCTATACTTGAGGCTAAGAGGATTAACGATCACGAAATTAGGAAACGCATTCAATCTGCCGCATTATAAATTATCGGAGAATATAATGATCATAGAATTCGAGAGTACTTTGTTACCATCTTCTCCTCCTCCTCCTCCTCCTCCTCCTCCTCCTTCTATTGGTTCCTTTCTTACCATCTCCTCTCTCCTCCTCCTCCTCTTCCTCCTCGTACTGCTTTCCTTGTTACTATCTCCTCCTCCTCCTCCTCCTCCTCCTCCTCCTCCTCCTCCTCCTCCTCCTCCTCCTCCTCCTTCTTCTCCTCCTGCTTCCCTTCTTACAAAAACACCATCTCCTCCTCTTCCTCCTCTTCCTTCTTCTCCTCCTGCTTCCCTTCTTACCATCTCCACTATCTCCTCCTCTTCCTCCTCCTCCTCCTCCTCCTCCTCTTCCTTCTTCTCCTCCTGCTTCCCTTCTTACCATCTCCTCCTCCTCCTCCTCCTCCTCTTTCTTCTTCTCCTCCTGCTTCCTAGGTATAAGTTATCACAGAATATAATGATCAAATAATTAGGATGTACTTTCACACTGCCACGCAATGAATTATCAGAGGATTTAGTGATCAAGAAATTAGGGAGAGCTGTCAGGCCATCACCTTATAGAGACATTGGACGATAGAATTAGGAGGTACTTTCGACATTCCAATAAATCACCAAAGGGTTTAAAGGTCAAGAAATTAGGGAGTGCTTTCAGGCATAGGACGATATAGTGAGGATAATATAACAAGCACTGAAGGTTTATGGTAATTTGTCCATCAGTAATACATATAAATTCACACATACAAATTCAATAGATTACCAAAGGGTTTAAAGATCAGTATATAAGAGATTGGTTTCAGATCATGACTTATAAATTACCAAGACATGGGATGATATAATTAAAATGTACGGTCGACCTTTCAATAAATTACCTGAGGATTAAATGGTCAAGATATTGGGGAGTGCTTTGAATCTGTCACCTTATATATTACAGACAGGATGATATAATTAGGAGGTACTTTCAACCTTTCAATAAATTACTTGGGGATTAAATGGTCAAGATATTGGGGAGTGCTTTGAACCTGTCACCTTATATATTACAGACAGGATGATATAATTAGGAGGTACTTTCAGCCTTTCAATAAAATACCTGAGGATTAAATGGTCAAGATATTAGGGAGTGCTTTGAACCTGTCACCTTATAAATTATCAAGACGTAGCATGACCTTAAAAAGTGAAGGCGGTGTATATGGTGATTTATGAGGACCAGTTCCACAGTTCACAGAGTCATTGTAAGCACCAAACTAAATAAAACAGTCTTATAAAATCTGCAATGATCAGACTTTTCACTCAACACCAGATGCTTGTGAGATTTCCTGTATAAAGATAAGGTAAAGTTTCATGTGTAGCTTCCATATATATCCCAACATTTACATGAACACCCAACACTGTACAAGGAATTTTCGAAGTCTTTGGTGTGGATCAGGGTAGACGCAAACTAACACAACCTACATTCAGTATTTTTTTTTACAACAAAGGAGACAGCTCAAGGACACACAAAAAAGAAAACAATAATAAAAAAAGCCCGCTACTCGCTGCTCCTACAAAAAGAATCAAAAGAGGTGGCCGAAAGAGAGGTCAATTTCGGGAGGAGAGGAGTTGGTTTGGGAGCTAACTAACCTTTACATGAACACCCAATTTTCGAAGTCTTTGATGTGCTTCAGGGTAAACGGAAACTAACATAACCCACAATCAGTATTTTTTTTTTTACAAGGACGAAAAAAGGAAACAATTATAAAAAAAAATCCCGCTACTCGCTGCTCCTACAAAAAAGAATCAAAAGAGGTGGCCGAAAGTGAGGTCAATTTCGGGAGGAGAGGTGTTGGTTTGGGAGCTAGCTAACCATCGTGTTGAACTATGCAAATGGCCTAAAGACGCGGCTCACCAATCACTGGACACACACTTAACACGAGATACAGGCATAATTAATGTTGGGAGCGCTCACTCTTAAGAGGTAATGAGGTCGTTGGGATGCATGTGACTATTATTTGCTGGATGTACTTTATGAGAGATCAGATATATATTAAATTTCATTTCATGGTGAACCGAATGACCCTCCCATCCAGATAAAATGCCCCACCATTGGAAACAAAAGAATGCCTTTAAGAAAACTAGACCCACTAAAACATAAAAAAATGAACTCCACAAAAAAATGCCTCTAAAATCTTAATGACCCTAAAAAAAAATGCCCCACAGAATTTTAATGCCCCTAAAAAACAATGCCCCCAAAAATCTCAATGACCCTAAAAACAATGCTCCCCCCCAAAAATGCCCCCCCCAAAATCTTAATGACCCTTAAAAAATAATATCCCAAAAAAATCTTAATGACCCTAAAAATTGTATCCCCTAAAAAAGGCCAGAAAAAGGGGAAGCTCTTTATATTAAAAGTAATGCCACATTAACGACAAAAAATAAACGGAATGGCTAAAACAAGACTTACAAAACAAGACTGACCTTCATTTTCAGAATTCTCTCACTTTCACTCTTGATGGGCCCAGTTCATACTTCCTATTATCATCATTTTTTTGTCCGGTCTGTCTATTGTGTTATGATGTATGGAACAGAGGAGTGATATAGGTTAGGGGTCTCTCTCTCTCTCTCTCTCTCTCTCTCTCTCTCTCTCTCTCTCTCTCTCTCTCTCTCTCTCTCTCTCTCTCTCTCTCTCTCTCTCTCTCTCTCTCTCTCAGCCTCATGTTCGCTACACGGGATATAAATGAACGTGCTTGTTTAAGTTTCTCCTCTGAGTGTGTTTATTATTACTATCACTATCACTGTTGTTGTTGTTGTTGTTGTTGTTGTTGTTGTTGTTGTTGTTGTTGTGTTGCACTGCACGAATGCAGCTGAAAGTTTACCTCCCTCCCTTGATGATACCGCTGGCACAGGTGTGTATATTTGGCAGCATCTAATTATACCTGTCCACCCATTAACCTGATCCTCTCACTCCTCGTACAGGCGTGAAGTTGGGACCGGATGACTTTTTTTTTTTTTTTTTTTTTTTTTTTTTGCGTTTCGGCCTATGGCGTCGGTAGGCTTTCTTGGTGGGGCCTGATGGTCGGCCCCAGCCCGGTGTGCCGCAGGCAAGTGTTTATAATGGCGCCATCTTCCTTGGATCATACTGCCCCTCGGAGCTCATCTTTGAGCCTCTCTTTTGAGAGCGAATCTAGAGTCCGGGTTGACAAATGGTCTTCAGGACAGCATGTGGGTAGTCTTAGGCCAGTCGGGGGTAACTGAAAAAATCCCAGCTGTGGCGGAGGGCAGGACTCGAACCCCCGTCGTCCTGGACGCGGCGCCGGCACGCTAACCTCAACATTAACAGTCGTGCGATGAATATATCCTCAGGTTCACCTGTCCTCGCGTTGACCTAATACTCTCGCTTCTCTCTTATCTGGCGGGATCGGATGAACGCAACAACCTTTACTTATACTCGCATCAACACTCGTGCAGTAAACATCTTCCCGAAGTCTTCCTCTCTAAGAACTCCATTATGCCCGTCTGCACGCTGACCTGATGACCTTACTTTTATCTCGTCAGGTGGGATCAGGTGGACGCAACAACCTTTACCTGTCTGCATTAATACTCGAGCACTAAACATCTTCACAAGTGTTCCTCTCTAAGTATATTTAAAGCACTCCATTTACCTGTCCTTTCGTTAACCTGATGATATTACTGTCAGGTGAGATTAGGTGAATACAAAAAAGGCTGCTTGTGTATAAACCAAACGTATGTATGTGGTTGTATATATTAGCTTTTAGTACATTTAAATCAGCACGATATACCTGTCTGCGCCTTAACCTAATGTTGTTACTCCTCGTCAGGTGGAATCAGATTAACACAAACTTTACCTGCTCTCATAAACACTCTAAACGCATGATGATCGTATACATTCTCTCTTAGAACATTTATAGCAGCACACGTAAATGACTGCTCTTTCGGCCACCTCTTCGGATTCTTTACAGGAGCAGCGAGTAGCGGGCTTTTTTTTATTGTTTCCCTTTTTTGTGTGCCCTTGTGCTGTCTACTTTGCTGTAAAAAAACAACAATAACAAAAAAAAAATATACGTGTCCGCACCTGGACCTAATGATGTTACTTCTCGTCAGGTAGGATCAAATGAAAACAAACTACCTACTTCACCTGCATGCACTAACACTCACCTCTGAATATCTCGTCAACATGTTTAAAGCACTCCATTACACCTGCCCACAGATTGACTTGATACTATTACTTCAACTGAGATAAAATGAATATAAAACTACTTACCTACTTCACCTGCTTCCACTAACACTCGCATGATACTCGTGAATTTCCTCTCAAAATATGTTTAAAGCAGTCCATTGCACCTGTCGACACATTAAACTGATGTTACTTCAGGTGGGCTCAAATGAAAATAAGCTACATGTACCTACTTCACCCGCTTGCATTAACACTCACCTGTGCATAAAACTAGTAAATATCTTGTCAGAATATGTTAAAAGCAGTCTAGTAAACCTGTCCACATATAATTAACCTGATAGAAATATTTTTCATCAGGGGCGTGAGGAGAGATCAGAGAGAAACAACCTTCACCTCTCGCTATTGACACAAGTATATGCATAATACTCGTAAATATTTAAAACACTATATTACACCTGCCCTCAAGCTCCCATAATCCTCTTACTTCTCATCAGGGGCGTGAGGAGAAAACAAAGAAACGTAACCTTCATCAGGTGCGTGAGGAGAAATCAAACAAACGTAACTTTCACCTCTCTCTACTAACACTACTAACACAGGTATACGCATGATTCTCGTAAGTACTTCAAGCACTCCATTACACCTGTCCACAAGCTCACCTGATCTTTCTACTAACACTACTAACACAGGTATAAAGCACTCCATTACACCTGTCCACAAGCTCACCTGATCCTCTTACTTCTCATCAGGTGCGTGAGGAGAAATCAAACAAACGTAACCTTCACCTCTTTCTACTAACACAGGTATATACATAATTCTCGTAAATATTTAAAGCGTTCCATTACACCTGTCCATAAGCTCACCTGATCCTCTTACTTCTCATCAGGTGCGTGAGGAGAAATCAAACAAACGTAACTTTCACCTCTTTCTACTAACACAGGTATATACATAATTCTCGTAAATATTTAAAGCACTCCATTACACCTGTCCATAAGCTCACTTGATCCTCTTCCTTCTCAGCAGGTGCGCGAGGAATTCAGAGAAAAACAACCTTTAGTTCTTTACATTAACACAGGCATACATAAATATTTCGTATCGTAAATATTTAAAGCACTATTACACCTGTCCACAAGCTCACCTGATCCTCTTCCTTCTCACCAGGTGCGCGAGGAAATAAGAGAAACAAAACCTTTAGTTCTTTACATTAACACAGGCATACATAAATATTTCGTGTCGTAAATATCTAAAGCACTATCATACCTGTCCACAAGTTAAGTGACTCTATTCCTTCTCATCAAGTACGCGAGGAGAGATCAGATAAGCCTAAAACATGTACCTGCTTGCATTAACACTCGTATACGTTCAATAAATACCATCTTAAAGCAGGTTTAAAGCAGTTCGTTAAGGGTTAAACTTGAGTGGCCAATCGTGTAGTATCCTCCCAAACAGGTTAATCTCAGCTACCACAAACCGCACGCCCATTCAGCCTCTCCTAATAGAATGGACATCCTCATCTAAGTAGTTTTACAGCACTATTACAGCCTCTAACTTAAGGCTCTTGTGTGTATCCCTAAAGAACAGGTTGAACTAAGCTACCATATAACCCTAGCTAGCATCTCCACCTCTGATATACCAGTAAAACTCCGTCTCCTTGGTGTTGATGTTAAAGCCTTTACGTTTTCTCCTGTACCAGCGCACGTGATGGGATGGAATGGGCGTAGAGAGAAGCCAAATCACTCTATATAGCACTAGACAGCATCTCCTATTTTGATATCACCAGTAAATTCGTCTTGCCGGTGTTGATATTAAAGCCTCTACGTCCACTTTTGTACCAGTCTCTCCATTAACCTCTGGCCCTGTCAATAGCTCAGGGATGGAAAGGGGGTAGTGAGGAGCCAAGTCACTCTATATAACACTATCCAGCATCTACTATGATATCACCAGTAACTCCCGCTCCTTGGTGTTGATGTTAAAGCCTCTACGTTTTCTCCTGTCCTAGCGCACCTCTACACGTGATGGGATGGAATGGGCGTAGTAAGGAGCTAATTCACCCTATATAACACTAACTAGCATCTCCACCTCTGATATCACCAGTAAAACTCCGACTTCTTGGTGTTGATGTTAAAGCCTCTACGTTTTATCTTGTACCGGCGCACGTGATGGGATGGAATGGGCATATAGTGAGGAGCCAAGTCACTCTCTATAACACTATCCAGCATCTCTTACTTTGATATCAACGTTAATTCTGTCTTCTTAGTATTGATATTTAAACCTCTACGTCCAATTTTGTACCGGCGTCTCCATTAACCTCTGCAATGTCTGTCTACTGTCTGTCTGTTTGTCTGTGTTTGTCTGTTGCTATCATTTTAACAGTTGAGATATAAAACACGTTAATTCCGACATGAGGAAACTATGAAAAAGGAAACAAAGAGGCTGAAATAGGGACAAAGAAATAAACGGAGGTAAGGAAAGAAGGAGACAAGGGAATGACTTGAGATAAAGGAGGGAAAGAGAGACAGTTTCAATGGTGTTAGTGGTGTTGATAGTGGTCTGTGTCCGTCTGTCTACTGGCTGTCTGTTTGTGTATGTGCCGCAGGGAAGGATTGGGCGGAGCGAAGAGAAAGGTGTGCCATCAGCGTGTCCTATAAGTCCTAATAAACGCTTTAGAAACTTGCCGCCACACAAAGACCTAGAGCCGATTTCACCGTCCAACACAGTGTCTTCGTAGCAGCCCGAACCAAACTATAGAATCCCATACAATCCAAAATGGTGAGGTCTTCGATGCCACACTAAATACACAAGACTTTTCCTGTATAGTTTCGTCAAATTTGTGAACTTAAATATAAACACCAGACACTATACAAGGAAATTTCGGAGGCTCTGGTATTGGTTTGGGAGCTTACTAACCCGTCATGGGGAACTGTGAAATTGGCCCCTAGAGAGAAAGCTAGGAAGCGCACAAAAAGGAAGGGAGATAAAAATGTATGGACGGATAGGAAGCGAGCATCATGGCTTAGGGAACGGATAAAAATTGAAGATATTGTAGTGACGCTGAAGAACAAGATATGAACTCTGGCAGGTCATAACATACGTGGAACTGATAACACACGGACAACGAGAGTAACACAGTAGCAACCCAGGAAATATATAAGACAGGGCAGACAGAGGACCAGGTGGAGAGATTATATTAGAGCATTTACCGAAGGAATAGAGACACAGACGACATAGAACCAGGAGAAGAGATAAAATTAGAAACTGAGGTGAAGAACATTGGGAATTATACGTAGAAGTCAGGACAGGCAGAGGACCAGGTGGAGAGATTACATTAGAGCATTTACTGAAGCAGAGGAAAGAAACAGACGACAGAGGATAAGATGAAGGAAGAGATGAATATTAGAACCATTACCGAAGAATTAAGGATGACATAGGGTACACAAACATCACGGGGATAGAGAGAAAGGTGGAAAACATCAGAAAAAAAGCGATAGATGAAGATGATGATGATGATGATGATTTGTGAAAGGTCAGGAATACGGTAATGATCCAAGTCGCTGTACTGTTTAATGAATGGACTCTTCTTGGGAATATTTGTGTTGAGTGAAAGGTGAGAGGAGAGAGAGAGAGAGAGAGAGAGAGAGAGAGAGAGAGAGAGAGAGAGAGAGAGAGAGAGAGAGAGAGAGAGAGAGAGAGAGAGAGAGAGAGAGAGAGAGAGACTAACAGAGGACAAATGTAAATCTAAACACACTATCTGCTTGTCTTCTGCCGTGTAAACAAACGTTAAGACCGACACACACACACACACACACACACACACACACACACACACACACACACAGATGGCCGGAGCGAACAAAGGTGACAGTATACAGTAGCAACTCCTCCTCCTCCTCTTATAATGACGATCGTATTAGCATAAAGAGGATTGGAACACATTTATAAGGGATCAGAGTATATCATAAGGGATTCTGGGCATAGGCAAGGGATTAGAGCGTATTAGAACCATCAATATAAGTCTCAGTATACAGGAAACACAGAATAATGGAAGAGAAGTGGAGATAAGCAAGAAAAACGAAGTACTATTTATCAGAGACTAAGAAAAACTGCAAAACAAGAAGTAGAATTATGATATCACAAGACAAGGGTTGAATCAATTACTGCTTGAGGAAGACCCTTGAGAATATGTTTAGAGAAGAAACTGCATATATAAGGCTGGACGACAAAATAATATGAGGAGTAACTCGTGGAATTTAATGAGGCGACGTGAAAATGAATGAGTTTGATGGTGATGGTGGAGGTGATGGCGGTGGTCTGCTTAATGTCTGTGTGTGAGTTAGAGTGTTTGTGTGTTGTATGGTTTTAAGAGAGTGTAAGTATTAAGCAAAGACGCAGAATATTGATGGTGAGGTGGAGGTGATGGCGGTGGTCTGCTTACTGTCTGTGTCTGAATTAGAGTGTTTGTGTGTTGTATAGTTTTAAGAGAGTGTAAGTATTAAGCAACGGCGCAGAATATTGATGGTGATAGTGGAGGCAATGGCGGTTCTGCTTACTGTCTGTGTCTGAGTTAGTGTGTGTCTGTTGTATGGTTTTAACCCGGTAGCTGCGGGGGTCATGTTTCTTAGGTTAGGTTAGGTTAGGTTAAAGGTCCCTCTAAGCAAAATAATGAGAAAGAATCATCACACACGCAAACCATTTCATAATATATATCAACGCATATGTGATCAGTTTATGCATCATCTATTTTCGGGGGTTTATATCATGGCAGAAATTTGGCCCATCGCTGGTACACGGTAAAGCCACAAATTTGGCCCGTCGCTGGTACACGGTAAAGCCACAAATTTGGCCCATCGCTGGTACACGGTAAAGCCACAAATTTGGCCCATCGCTGGTACACGGTAAAGCCACAAATTTGGCCCGTCGCTGCTACCGGGTTAGTAGAGGTGGTTTGCCTCTGTCTGTCTACTGTCTGCCCGTCTGTCTGTGTCTGTCCGTCGCCGTGATAAGCTCAGCGGCCGTGAAGTCCATCCTACGAGCCCTTGTCACACTTTGCGCAATGAAGGAGACGCGGCCGAGATCAAGCGATGCCAAGGAGGAAATTTACATAGAAACTCGCAGGCAATTTTTTTTTTTTTTTTTTTGCCCTTGAGGTGTGTCATTGCATGTGGAAAAAAAGTAGTGGTTGTGGTGGTGATGAAGATGGTGGTGAAGGTGGTTGTGGTGGTTGTGGTGCTGATATTGTAGTGGGTGGTGGTACTGTGGAGGGTGAGGAGGCAGTGGTGAGGGTTGGTGGAGTTGTTGTTGTTGTTGTTGTTGTTGTTGTTGTTGTTGGTGGTGGTGGTGGTGGTGGTGGTGGTAGTGTTAAGTGATAAATTAGTGGTGTTGAATAATAACTGTAAATGTTCTTGTGGTAGTAATCGTTCTTAATTGTAGCAGATGTTGTTGTTGTCGTTAGTCTTGTTTGTGTAGCTGTTGTTATTGTAAAAGAAGAAGAAGAAGAAGAAGATGAAGAAGAAAAAAAAAGATGGAAAAGAAGAAGAAGAAGAAGAAGAAGAAAAAGAAGAAGAAGAAGAAGGAGAATCATCATCATCATCATCATCATCAGTAATAGTAGTAGTAGTAGTAGTAGTAGTAGTAGTAGTAGTAGCAATATCAGTCGAAGCTGAAAGTAAAGAGAGACATCAGTGGTGGTGGTGGTAATAATAGTAGTAGTAGTGATGGTTGTAGTAGTGATGGTGATGGTGGTGATGGTAATGAAGATAGGCACATGAATAGGTTGAATATGTACACACACACACACACACACACACACACACACACACACACACACACACAACCAAACCCCACACACACAATCCCCCCCACACAACCCCCCCCCCTCACCCACACAGTAGAAGCAAGCAAAACAATCAAGACAAAGGTACCAAGTAAACAAGACAAGCACCAAAACAACGTCCAACCCCTGCCTGTCCTTGCGTCCCAAAAGCCGCCTTCTGTTTTGTTTTGGCGAGGAGTGCAAGGCGACGTGACCAAACTGGAGAGAGAGAGAGAGAGAGATAAGGTTATTTACACGGAGGTTCTTAGGTCGGCTCATAGGCCTAGTTAATTTTATCTCCCCTTCCTGTGTTATGTATACGTGTTGATGAACCCTGTGACCTCTCTCTCTCTCTCTCTCTCTCTCTCCATATCTTTCTCTATTATTTTCGTTTTCCTTCTCCTTATGTAGACAATTTTTATCTCCCTCCCTCTGCCTCCCTCTTCTTTTCCTCCTCCTTCTTTCCTTCATTCTCTAAAAGTATTATCACAATTTTCTTTATTATTCTTATCTCTCATCTCTTTCCCCTATTCTCATTTTTCCATCTCGTTGTTGTTGTTTTTTTGTTTTTTTTGCATATTTCGTCAACCTTCATGTCTTTTACTATTTCCTTCTTTTATCTGCATTTCATATTTTTCTTTTATTTTGTTTATTGATTTCAACGTCTTTACCTGGAAGATTTATTATATTATTTCTCTAGCGGGCTTTATTTTCATTATTATTTTTTTTTTTTTAAGCCCTTGAATTATTTCCTCTGCTGTAAAAAAAAAATACTTCAGTTATCGCATGCATCGTATCTTGCTTTCCTTCCCTCTTCCTTTCTCTTCCTTCATGTCCTCCTTTTCTTCTAATTCCTATCTCCCTCTCTCTCTTTTATTTTGTGTCTTTCTAATTCTTTACCTCGAAGCATAATCATATTTCTCTATACTTCACTATCGTATAATTTCCTCCTTTCCTTCCCTCTCCCTTTCTCTACCTTCTTCATCCCTCCTTCCTTTCTAATTCCTCTATCTCCCTTTTATTTTGTGTCTTTCTAATTCTTTACCTCGAAGCATAATCATATTTCTCTATACTTCACTATCGTATAATTTCCTCCTTCCCTTCCCTCTTCCTTTTTCTACCTTCTTCATCCCTCCTTCCTTTCTAATTCCTCTATCTCTCTTTTATTTTGTGTCTTCCTAGTTCTTTACCTCCAAGAATTATCATATTTCTCTATATTTCACTATCGTATAATTACCTCCTTCCCTTCCCTCTCCCTTTCTCTACCTTCTTTATGTCCTCCTTCCTTTCCCTCTCCCTTTCTCTACCTTCTTCATGTCCTCCTTCCTTTCCAATTCCTCTCTCCCTATCTCTAATTTATTTTGTTTCTTCCTATCTCTTTACCTCGAAGCACAATTACTTTTTTTTCTCTGTATATTTCACTTTCGTCATCTTCCTTTTTTCATCTCTCATTTTCTCTTTCTTTTAGCTTTCCTCCTCCTCCTCCTCCTCCTCCTCCTCCTCCTCCTCCTCCTCCTCCTCCTTCTCCTCCTTCAAGGCAACATACACCTACTTATTCTACCTTTCATTCTCTACCTCCTCTGCACACCTGTTAGCCCTTACCTCCCTCCCTCCTTCCCTCCTTTCCTCCATCCCTCCCTCCCTTCTCTCCTTCCCTTCTCTCTCTTCGCCATCTCTCCCTCCCTTAATTTTTACCATTCCACCCCTCAACCATGAACAAATAAGTGTGTGTGTGTGTGTGTGTGTGTGTGTGTGTGTGTGTGTGTGTGTGTGTGTGTTAAGAGTGGTGTGATGTAGCTGTTTAGTTTCACACACACACACACACACACACACACACACACACACACATGGTAATAATACAGATACACGACACTCAGAAGTTATGAAACAAATATAGCGAATTCTTTCCTCCTCCTCCTCCTCCTCCTCCTCCTCCTCCCCCTCCTCCTCCTCCTCCTTCTCTTTCTTACATTACTTTTCATCCTCACAACTATCACGAAAGCAACATAACAGCAATAACAAAAACAGTAGTAGTAGTAGTAGTAGTAGTAGTAGTAGTAGTAACAGGTGGTGGTGAGTGGTGATGGTGGTGATGACATTGGTGGTGAAGGTGGAGGAGGTGCAGGTGGAGGTGGAGGAGGAGGAAGAAAAGGGAGAGTGATGCTTACCTTGATGAGAAGAGGTTCAAGAGGACGAGAGGAAGAAGGGTTGACAATGATGGGAGGGGACTGAAGAGGAGGAGGAGGAGGAGGAGGAGGAGGAGGGAAGGTTAGTGAAGGTGTAAAAGATGAGGTAACAAAATAGACATCTCTCTCTCTCTCTCTCTCTCTCTCTCTCTCTCTCTCTCTCTCTCTCTCTCTCTCATTTTTATACACTAGTTTTATTTCATTTATTCTCCTATATCTGTTTTTTTTCTCTCACTTTATACAAAAAAATATAAATAAAGAGAAATATATTAACTTTTTTTTTCGATTAACATGATAAAAAAAATGTGTGTGTGTGTGTGTGTGTGTGTGTGTGTGTGTGTGTATGTGTGTGTCTGTCACCTCCACAGGCCATTACAAGCATCACCATCATCACCACCACAATCATCCCCTCCTTCTCCTCCTCCTCCTCCTCCTCCTCCTCCTCCTCCTCCTCCTCCTCTTCCTCTTCCTCTTCCTCCTCCTCCTCCTCCTCTCCCTCACTTGCTCCTTTCACTCCTCCCAGCGGTGTCACAGATTCCTAATGGTGGTAGTGGAGGAGGAGGAGGAGGAGGAGGAGGAGGAGGAGGAGGAGGAGGTGAGTGTTTGACAAAGGTGAGGAAGTCAGGATGTGAGGAAAGGAAGATGAGAGAGAGAGAGAGAGAGAGAGAGAGAGAGAGAGAGAGAGAGAGAGAGAGAGAGAGAGAGAGAGAGACATAAGAATAGAAGAACGTAAGGAGTCTGCAGGAGGCCGGTTGGTCTATACAAGGCAGCTCCTGAAGCCTAACCCCACCTAACCTCACCACTATCCATGAATTTGTCCAACCTCTTCTTGAATGTATCTATGGTATTGGAACCCACAACATGACTGCCAAGCCTGTTCCACTCATCCACGAACCTGTGACTTAACTATGTAGCAGCGACGGGTTGAATGTATCTAACTTTTTACCCGGTACTCTACTGGTAAACCAATTCTTGCCTATGTCTTGGTTGAATCTGAATGTATCTAACTTAACCCGGTAGCAGCGACGGGCCAAATTTGTGGCTTTACCGTGTAGCAGCGACGGGCCAAATTTGTGGCTTTACCGTGTAGCAGCGACGGGCCAAATTTGTGGCTTTACCGTGTAGCAGCGACGGGCCAAATTTGTGCCATGATATAAACCCCCCAAAGTAGATGATACATAAACTGATCACAAATCCTTTGATATATATATTATGAAATGGTTTGCGTGAGTGATGATTTTTTCTCATTTTTCTCGCTAAGAGGGACCATTAAGAAACATGTTAAAACCACTGCTACGCATAATACCTGACTCCTTTATAACCAAAACACTATAAACATCACCCTTATTAAAGCCCTTCACCCATCCATTTATAAGCTTCAATCAAGTCTCCTCACACCCTTCGCCTTTATATAGAATGCAGATTTAAATGCTTCAGTCTATCCTCACACGGTTAAATGGAGGATTGAAAGTTGCCTGTAGGGAAGAGAGAGGGGAGAGGAGGAGAGGTATATGAGGATGGAAGAAAGGGAGGGGAGAAGAGAGAGAGGGGAGAGGAGGAGAGGAATATGGGAAAGGAAGAAAGGGAGGGGAGAAAAGAGAGGGGGGAGAGGAGAGGAATATGGGGAAGGAAGAAAGGGAGGGAGGGGAGAAAGGGGAGGGAAGGGTGGGGAGAAATGGGAGGGGGTAAGAGGGGACGAATCAACCCTAACAAAGGAAATTAAGGACGGAATCGGAAGTAACCCCCCTCCCCCCTCCCCCTTCCCCCTTCTTTCCCCTCCTCCCCTCCCTTCCCCTCTTCCTCCCCTCCCTTCCCCTCCTCCTCCATTCCCACGCCACGCCCATTACATCATTCTCCCTCCATCCTCCCCTTCCTCCTCCCTGCCTCTTCCTCCTCCTTCCTTCTTCCTCCTCCACCCATTTTAGCAGTATCACTCCTCCTCCTCCTCCTCCTCCTCCTCATCTCCCTTCCTCTATCTCCTCCCTCCTCCCATCTCCATTTCCTGACATCTCCCTCCTCCTCCTCCTCCCCCTTCCATTAACTCCTCCCAATAGCTCTTCTTTCCTCCCTATTTCACTCCCCTCCTCCTCCTCCTCCTCCTCCTCCTCCCTATTTCCTCATAATCTTCCTCCTTTCCCATTATTTTGATCTTTAGATGGAGAGAGAGAGAGAGAGAGAGAGAGAGAGAGAGAGAGAGAGAGAGAGAGAGAGAGAGCACCATTACCCTTCTCTCATCTCCATACATCCCCTTCTCCCTCCCCCCTTCCCTTCCCCTCCCCTTCCCACATCCTCTTACCCCCATTCTTCCCTTCCCATCCCCCTTCCTTCTGCACCCCCTTCCACTATTCCCCTCCCCCCTCCACGCTCTCTACCACCCCTCCCCCTCTCCCCTCTCTGCCTAGGCCTAAAACCGTGTCCTTAATCTGGTAAATCCACAAGACACAGGAAACAAACATGAAAATATCTTGGTGTGAAAATAGAAGAAAAAAAATAGTCCTATGTTGGATCGAGGAGGAGGAGGAGGAGGAGGAGGAGGAGGAGGTTGGGTTTCTCTCTCTCTCTCTCTCTCTCTCTCTCTCTCTCTCTCTCTCTCTCTCTCTCTCTCTCTCTCTCTCTCTCTCTCTCTCTCTCTCTCTCTCTCTCTGATAAAAGAAATCCTTGCAACATGATAAATGGTATATGTTGAAGTACCATTCTCTCTCTCTCTCTCTCTCTCTCTCTCTCTCTCTCTCTCTTCCCTCCTCAACTCACTTTTCTTCTATGTTTTTCTCCCTCTTCCCCTTCCTTCCTTCCTCCTTCCTTTTTTTCTTTCATTCTTCCTTTCTTCTTTTCTCTCATTATTTCTTCCTTCTTTCCTTCCATTCCTTCTTTCACTTCACTTCTTCCTACACAAACATATATACATCATGACTCTCTCTCTCTCTCTCTCTCTCTGCACAGGTGTGAGCAACTTAACCTTCAAGCAAGTGGAGACAATCAAATTTCCTTATATGTCTCCTCCCTCCTCCCTTCCTTCCTTCCCTCCCTCCCTCTTTTCTCTCCCTTACCTCCCTTCTATCTTTCATACCAATCTTCATCTCTCCCTTGATCCCCCTTTCCTACCAAGACTTTATTCTCTTTTTCTCCTTTCCTTTCTTTTCCTTTCCAATTATTTCCTCCCTTCCTTCCTTTCTTCCTTTCTCTTTCTTTTCTCCTCCTCCATATTTTCCCTCAATCTTTTTTAATCTCCCTTTATCTCCATTTTTTTCTCCTTTATTAATTTTACTCCTGTTTCTCTATTCTCTTCTTCTTCTTTATCTTTCTCTTATTCCTCCTTTCCTTCCTTCTCTTCCCTCTTCTATAATTACTATCCTCCATCTCTCCTACCCTTTTCTTCCCTACGTCTTCTTTCCTCCATTCTCTCCCTTACACCTTCTCTCCTTCCTCCATTTCCTCTCTTCCCTCTTTCATTCCTATTATCATCTTTCCCTTTTTCTTCCTTCCTTTCCATCTCTCCTTCTCTTCCTTAATCCATTTTTCTCCCTTAGTTTCCTTCCCTACATTATCTCCTCTTTTTCTCCCTTCTCTCTCTTTCTCTCCCTTTTATTCTTCTTTTCCTTTTCTCTACTCTCTTTCATACCTATCTTCTATCTCTCTTTTCTCTCCCTCTTCTCTCTGCAGTCCCTCTCTCTCTCTCTCTCTCTCTCTCTCTCTCTCTCTCTCTCTCTCTCTCTCTGTCTCGTGCCCTTGTGTTCATATTTATTTCCCTTCACCCTTATCAATGTTTTCCTTTTTGTTTATCACCTCTCTCTCTCTCTCTCTCTCTCTCTCTCTCTCTCTCTCTCTCTCTCTCTCTCTCTCTCTCTCTCTCTCTCTCTCTCTCTCTCTCTCTCTCTCTCTCTCTCTCTCTCTCTCTCTCTCTCTCTCTCTCTCTCACGCACGCCATTACTCAAGATTGTGAAACTGTCTTTTAATTTTGGGTCAATTTTTACCTCTTTTTTTTCTCTCTATTCCTCCTTGTCTCCATTTTTCCTCCTTCTCTCTCTCTCTCTCTCTCTCTCTCTCTCTCTCTCTCTCTCTCTCTCTCTCTCTCTCTCTCTCTCTCTCTCTCTCTCTCTCTCTCTCTCGCCTCAGCGATTTAGGGAACAATACAACAATCTCAGAAAAGTCAACTGGAGTGTAAATTACATTATATCCGTGGCCTTGACGATGATGACGATGATGATGGTGATGATGGTGGTGGTGGTTGTGGTAGTAGTAGTAGTAGTAGTAGTAGCAGTAGTAGTAGTAGTAGTGAGTAACAATAATAATAACAACGTGGCAGAAGGAGGAGGAGTTTGCAGAAAAGGAAGAAGTTAAAAAAAAGTTAGTTAGGAAAGGAGGAAGGAAAATAAGGAAAAGAAAGAAAAGTAAAAAGGTTAATGATGAAAAGAGGAAGGAAAAGAGGGAAAAGAAGAATAAAAAGGCTAATAATTATGAAGAAACGGAATGATAAGAAAAAAAAAAGAAAAAAAAAAAGGGAGGAAAAGAAAAAAGACGTGAAGGGGAAAGATAAAAAAGGATGTTGAGGAAAAGAAGAAGATGGAAAAGAAGGATGAATAAGTGTTGGGGGCATAGGCTAAGCTACGCGTGGCCTCAGTGCTCATCTCCATCTCATTGACCCTTAAGCCTGAGGTGAGTCATTACCCGGGACAGAGGGCGGGTGTGACATCCGGGTTACAACAGATCACCTTTCCCTATGTTTCCCTGTGAACCCATTTATCGAACAGCCAGAAATGGAGGAAATAGATGAGAATAGGAAGGAAAGGAAGGAAAGAAAGAAAATAAGACCACAGGAGAAAGGAAGAGTTTTTTTTTTACAGCAGAGGAGACAGTAGTACCTAAGAAAGTGGATGACGAAATGAAGAAGGGAAAATACAAGAAAAAAAGGGAAGAGAAGAAGGAGGGGAAACGAAAAGAAAAAAAAGAGAAAAAAAGAAGAGAAGGAAGATGAGAGGTGACAAAACGGACAAAAAAGAAAAGAAACAGTAGAAAGAGGAGGAGAAAGGAAGAAGGTAAGAAAGTGGATGACGAAAATGACGAAGGAAAAATATAAGAAAAAAAGGGAAAAGAGGAGGAGGGGAAACGAAAAGAAAAAAAAGAGAAAAAAAGAAGAGAAGGAAGATGAGAGGTGACAAAACGGACAAAAAGAAAAGAAACAGTAGAAAGAGGAGGAGAAAGGAAGAAGGTAAGAAAGTGGATGACGAAAATGACGAAGGAAAAATATAAGAAAAAAAAGGGAAAAGAGGAGGAGGGGAAACGAAAAGAAAAGAAAGCGAAAAAAGAAAAGGAAGATGATGGGTGACAAAACGGACAAAGAGAAAAGAGAGGAGATAGAAAAAGGCGAAAAGAAAAAAAGGAAAAAGAAAAGAGGAAAAGGAGAGACAAAACAGATAAAAAAGTGAAAAAGGAGGAAAAAGAGGAGGAAACAGAAATAGACGAAAAAACAAACACACAAAAAAGAAAAAAGGAGAAAAGGAAGACCAAAAACAACGCAAGAAAAAAAATGAAAGTAAAAAAAAATGAGCACAACGCAGAATCTCAACAAGGGAAGAGAAGGAATAAACGAAACAACAACAAATCAACAAAAAATAATAAACCACAAAAAATGGGAAAAGAGAAAAATAAGACTACTACTACTACTACTACTACTACTACTGCTACCACTATTACCACCACCACCACCACCACCACTGTCATCATCATCACCAACACAGAATCTCAACCCAGTAGCAAGCAAGCATCAACAACAACTAACTTCCTGACCAACTAGGAAAAGGTCAGCTGCTTGTGTATTCCTCCCCCGAGATACCTGTCTTACATACTTAC
>NC_066575.1:5380513-5383013 GCF_024679095.1 Eriocheir sinensis | reverse complement strand
AGAAGGAGGAAGAAGGAAAAGAGGAGGAGAATAAGAGGAGGAGACGTAAATGAAAAAGAGAGGGTGAAGGAGGTAAAGGGAGAAGAGGAGAAGAAGAAGAAGAAGAAAAAGAAGAAGAAAAAAAGACGAAGAAGAAGAAGTAGATGATGATGATGATGATGACGAAGAAGGAAAAGATGATGAAGAAAACGAAGATGAAGAACAAGCAGAAATAAAAAAAGGAGATAGGAGGAGGAAGAGGAGGGAGACGAGGAAGAAAATGAGGAAAAACATGAAGATATGAAGTAGAAAAAAATAAAGAAGAAATGGAGGAAGACAAAGAACATGAGGAAGAGGAAGAAAAAGAAGATGATGATGAAGAACAAGATGAAGAAAAGGAAGAAAAACAAGAAGAAGAAGAAGAAGAACAAAAAGAGGTAGGAAGATGAAGAGAAGGAGGAAGAGGAAAACAAATAATATGAAGAAAAAAAAAATGAAGAAAAATAAGAAGAAAATGCGTTGAAGGACGAAGATGTTGATACAGAATAACAAAAACGAGATAAAAAGATCAAGGAAAGGAGTAAATAGAAGGAAGGAGAACGAGGAAGAGGGGGAGGAGGAAAAGGAGAGCGAGGAGGAGGAGGAGGAGGAGGAGGAGGAGAGAAAATTAATGATACGTGCGTGAGAAAAGATAAAAAAACAAAAACAAAAACAAAATGACAAATTGAGGAAGGAAAGGAGAGTAAAGGAAGAAAAGAATAAAAAGAATAAAAAAAAACAGGATTATGACATGTCGTGAATGAGTCAAAATGAAACAGTGAGGAAATTAATGACGACGTAAGGAGGAGGAGGAGGAGGAAGTAGAACAAGAGAAGTTAAATTAAAAAGAACAAAAAAAAAACATGTATTGCAGAATCATGAAAGGAACGAAGGAAGTAAGGAAGGAAGGAACGAAGGAAGGAAGGATAAAAAAATACAGAGAGGAAGGAAAGAGAAAGAAAGAAAGTAAAGAAGGAAGGAAGGAAGGACGAAAAGAAGGAAAAAATAAACAGGAAGAAAGAGAGAAAAGAAGGAAGGAAGAAAGGAGAAAAGAAAGACGGACAAAATAAAAGAATGAAGAGGAGGAAAAAAAGAAAAACGGAGGGAAGGAAGAAAGGAAGGAAGAGAAAAGGTTGAAAAAGGAAAAAAGTGAGGAAAACTTGAGAGAGAGAGAGAGAGAGAGAGAGAGAGAGAGAGAGAGAGAGAGAGAGAGAGAGAGAGAGAGAGAGAGAGTGGCATTGGCTATGAAATTTAAAAGCTAAGAGGAAGAGAGATAAGAGAAAATAAGAGAGAAATTACAGGGTTGGCGATAATGGAAGAGGGAGAAGATGAAGGGGAAGGGGAAGAAGATAAGAACAAGGAAAAGAATAAACAAGATAAAAGAAAGAAGGAAGGAAGGAAAGAAAGAATAAATGAGGAGAATGCAAGGAGGGAAAAAAAGTTGAAAGAGAAGATAAGGAGGAGAAGGAAAAGGAGGGACATGGAAAAGAGGGAGGAGGAGGAGAAGGAGGAATGGAGGATGGAAGAGAGGAAACAGGGAAGAAAATAAGAAAAAGAAATGAAAAAGAATACACAGAATAACAAAGAAGGAAAGACAGGAAGGAATAACTGAAGGGAATGGAAAGAAAGAGAAATAAATAGAAGGGGAGATAATTTGTACAGAAGAAAGGGAATTGGAAAAGGAACAAAAACAAGGAATGATAAAACAGCAGAATAAGAGAAAGAGAGAAAGAAGGAAGGAAGAACTGAAGAGAATGGAAGAAAAAAAGAGAAAAAGGGAAGTGGAATGATGGAAGACAAAGGAATACGATGGGAGAAGAAAAATTAATAAAACAAGAGAAGAAAAAGAAGAAAGGAAGAAACGAAGGAATAAATAAAGAGAAAGGAAGAAAAAAGAGAAAAAGAAGACAATTTGTATGGGAGAAAAAAAAGTGGAGAAACAAGAAAATCAAATAAAAAAGAAGAGAAGAAGAGAAAGAAGAAAATAAGAAAGGAAGGAGGAAATGAAGAAAAGGAAACAGAGAAAAGGGGAAGGGGAGATGATTGCAATGAAGGAAGGGGAGGAGGAGGAGGAGGAAAGAGAGGAAGGAAAAATATGAAGAAAAAAAACGGGGGAAGGGAGAAGAGAGGGGAAGTGATGGAGAGATAGAAACAGAGATAAGAGGAAGAGATAAAAGGAAGAGGAAGAGATGGAGAGAAGGAGGGAGAGAGAAATGCAAAGAAGGGGAGAAGGGGGAGGAAAGATGAGGAAAGGGAACAAAGGGAGAGGAGGGGAAAATGACGCAGAGAAGGGAGGAAAAAAGGAAGGGGAAGAAGGGAAAGAAATAACAGAAGAAAAAAAAATGATAGGGAGGGAAAAGAAGGAAGGAAATGAGGAAAGGCAGTGAAATGGAAAAAACACGAAGGGAAAAGAAGAGAAGGAAAAGAAAGGAAAAAAGATGAAGAAAAAAAAGATAAAAACGAAAAGGGTAAGAAACGAAGA